>NW_026263139.1:0-19910 GCF_947179515.1 Apodemus sylvaticus
CTCCTTAGATGCTACATGTTAAGACGTACACGCCACAACAATTCTTTTCGAGATACAACGTGTAGTTTTGGAGATACAAGCTAATTTTGTACTATGCGTTATTTCTTCTCGTAAAGAGTTTCCAATGCGTACGTATATGTCTTTACTCTGCAAAACTGTATTTCCTTATGAAGTGGTATTCTTACATATCCTTTCGAGAGAAAACTGTCCTGTGCCTTCTCTTTTGAGGCTACACACTTAGACATACACGCAACATGAAAGCTTTTCGACTTACAACGTGTTGTTTAGGAAAAACAAGATAATTTCGCACGATGCGGGATTTCCTTAAAACGTGATTTTCTGAAAAATTTTGACGAAAGAAAATTCTCCTTTTGGTTCTCTTTAGATGCTACATGTTAAGACGTACACGCCACAACAATTCTTTTCGAGATACAACGTGTAGTTTTGGAGATACAAGCTAATTTTGTACTATGCGTTATTTCTTCTCGTAAAGAGTTTCCAATGCGTACGTATATGTCTTTACTCTGCAAAACTGTATTTCCCTTATGAAGTGGTATTCTTACATATCCTTTCGAGAGAAAACTGTCCTGTGCCTTCTCTTTTGAGGCTACACACTTAGACATACACGCAACATGAAAGCTTTTCGACTTACAACGTGTTGTTTAGGAAAAACAAGATAATTTCGCACGATGCGGGATTTCCTTAAAACGTGATTTTCTGAAAAATTTTGACGAAAGAAAATTCTCCTTTTGGTTCTCTTTAGATGCTACATGTTAAGACGTACACGCCACAACAATTCTTTTCGAGATACAACGTGTAGTTTTGGAGATACAAGCTAATTTTGTACTATGTGTTATTTCTTCTCGTAAAGAGTTTCCAATGCGTACGTATATGTCTTTACTCTGCAAAAATGTATTTCCTTATGAAGTGGTATTCTTACATATCCTTTCGAGAGAAAACTGTCCTGTGCCTTCTCTTTTGAGTGGCTACACACTTAGACATACACGCAACATGAAAGCTTTTCGACTTACAACGTGTTGTTTAGGAAAAACAAGATAATTTCGCACGATGCGGGATTTCCTTAAAACGTGATTTTCTGAAAAATTTTGACGAAAGAAAATTCTCCTTTTGGTTCTCTTTAGATGCTACATGTTAAGACGTACACGCCACAACAATTCTTTTCGAGATACAACGTGTAGTTTTGGAGATACAAGCTAATTTTGTACTATGCGTTATTTCTTCTCGTAAAGAGTTTCCAATGCGTACGTATATGTCTTTACTCTGCAAAACTGTATTTCCTTATGAAGTGGTATTCTTACATATCCTTTCGAGAGAAAACTGTCCTGTGCCTTCTCTTTTGAGGCTACACACTTAGACATACACGCACATGAAAGCTTTTCGACTTACAACGTGTTGTTTAGGAAAAACAAGATAATTTCGCACGATGCGGGATTTCCTTA
This sequence comes from Apodemus sylvaticus, assembly GCF_947179515.1. NCBI lineage: Eukaryota > Metazoa > Chordata > Mammalia > Rodentia > Muridae > Apodemus > Apodemus sylvaticus. The sequence goes on from NW_026263139.1 coordinate 1,461, forward strand.
AAACGTGATTTTCTGAAAAATTTTGACGAAAGAAAATTCTCCTTTTGGTTCTCTTTAGATGCTACATGTTAAGACGTACACGCCACAACAATTCTTTTCGAGATACAACGTGTAGTTTTGGAGATACAAGCTAATTTTGTACTATGCGTTATTTCTTCTCGTAAAGAGTTTCCAATGCGTACGTATATGTCTTTACGCTGCAAAACTGTATTTCCTTATGAAGTGGTATTCTTACATATCCTTTCGAGAGAAAACTGTCCTGTGCCTTCTCTTTTGAGGCTACACACTTAGACATACACGCAACATGAAAGCTTTTCGACTTACAACGTGTTGTTTAGGAAAAACAAGATAATTTCGCACGATGCGGGATTTCCTTAAAACGTGATTTTCTGAAAAATTTTGACGAAAGAAAATTCTCCTTTTGGTTCTCTTTAGATGCTACATGTTAAGACGTACACGCCACAACAATTCTTTTCGAGATACAACGTGTAGTTTTGGAGATACAAGCTAATTTTGTACTATGCGTTATTTCTTCTCGTAAAGAGTTTCCAATGCGTACGTATATGTCTTTACTCTGCAAAACTGTATTTCCTTATGAAGTGGTATTCTTACATATCCTTTCGAGAGAAAACTGTCCTGTGCCTTCTCTTTTGAGGCTACACACTTAGACATACACGCAACATGAAAGCTTTTCGACTTACAACGTGTTGTTTAGGAAAAACAAGATAATTTCGCACGATGCGGGATTTCCTTAAAACGTGATTTTCTGAAAAATTTTGACGAAAGAAAATTCTCCTTTTCCGGTTCTCTTTAGATGCTACATGTTAAGACGTACACGCCACAACAATTCTTTTCGAGATACAACGTGTAGTTTGGAGATACAAGCTAATTTTTGTACTATGTGTTATTTCTTCTCGTAAAGAGTTTCCAATGCGTACGTATATGTCTTTACTCTGCAAAAATGTATTTCCTTATGAAGTGGTATTCTTACATATCCTTTCGAGAGAAAACTGTCCTGTGCCTTCTCTTTTGAGGCTACACACTTAGACATACACGCAACATGAAAGCTTTTCGACTTACAACGTGTTGTTTAGGAAAAACAAGATAATTTCGCACGATGCGGGATTTCCTTAAAACGTGATTTTCTGAAAAATTTTGACGAAAGAAAATTCTCCTTTTGGTTCTCTTTAGATGCTACATGTTAAGACGTACACGCCACAACAATTCTTTTCGAGATACAACGTGTAGTTTTGGAGATACAAGCTAATTTTGTACTATGCGTTATTTCTTCTCGTAAAGAGTTTCCAATGCGTACGTATATGTCTTTACTCTGCAAAACTGTATTTCCTTATGAAGTGGTATTCTTACATATCCTTTCGAGAGAAAACTGTCCTGTGCCTTCTCTTTTGAGGCTACACACTTAGACATACACGCAACATGAAAGCTTTTTCGACTTACAACGTGTTGTTTAGGAAAAACAAGATAATTTCGCACGATGCGGGATTTCCTTAAAACGTGATTTTCTGAAAAATTTTGACGAAAGAAAATTCTCCTTTTGGTTCTCTTTAGATGCTACATGTTAAGACGTACACGCCACAAACAATTCTTTTCGAGATACAACGTGTAGTTTTGGAGATACAAGCTAATTTTGTACTATGCGTTATTTCTTCTCATAAAGAGTTTCCAATGCGTACGTATATGTCTTTACTCTGCAAAACTGTATTTCCTTATGAAGTGGTATTCTTACATATCCTTTCGAGAGAAAACTGTCCTGTGCCTTCTCTTTTGAGGCTACACACTTAGACATACACGCAACATGAAAGCTTTTCGACTTACAACGTGTTGTTTAGGAAAAACAAGATAATTTCGCACGATGCGGGATTTCCTTAAAACGTGATTTTCTGAAAAATTTTGACCAAAGAAAATTCTCCTTTTGGTTCTCTTTAGATGCTACATGTTAAGACGTACACGCCACAACAATTCTTTTCGAGATACAACGTGTACTTTTGGAGATACAAGCTAATTTTGTACTATGCGTTATTTCTTCTCGTAAAGAGTTTCCAATGCGTACGTATATGTCTTTACTCTGCAAAACTGTATTTCCTTATGAAGTGGTATTCTTACATATCCTTTCGAGAGAAAACTGTCCTGTGCCTTCTCTTTTGAGGGCTACACACTTAGACATACACGCAACATGAAAGCTTTTCGACTTACAACGTGTTGTTTAGGAAAAACAAGATAATTTCGCACGATGCGGGATTTCCTTAAAACGTGATTTTCTGAAAAATTTTGACGAAAGAAAATTCTCCTTTTGGTTCTCTTTACATGCTACATGTTAAGACGTACACGCCACAACAATTCTTTTCGAGATACAACGTGTAGTTTTGGAGATACAAGCTAATTTTGTACTATGCGTTATTTCTTCTCGTAAAGAGTTTCCAATGCGTACGTATATGTCTTTACGCTGCAAAACTGTATTTCCTTATGAAGTGGTATTCTTACATATCCTTTCGAGAGAAAACTGTCCTGTGCCTTCTCTTTTGAGGCTACACACTTAGACATACACGCAACATGAAAGCTTTTTCGACTTACAACGTGTTGTTTAGGAAAAAACAAGATAATTTCGCACGATGCGGGATTTCCTTAAACGTGATTTTCTGAAAAATTTTGACGAAAGAAAATTCTCCTTTTGGTTCTCCTTAGATGCTACATGTTAAGACGTACACGCCACAACAATTCTTTTCGAGATACAACGTGTAGTTTTGGAGATACAAGCTAATTTTGTACTATGCGTTATTTCTTCTCGTAAAGAGTTTCCAATGCGTACGTATATGTCTTTACTCTGCAAAACTGTATTTCCTTATGAAGTGGTATTCTTACATATCCTTTCGAGAGAAAACTGTCCTGTGCCTTCTCTTTTGAGGCTACACACTTAGACATACACGCAACATGAAAGCTTTTCGACTTACAACGTGTTGTTTAGGAAAAACAAGATAATTTCGCACGATGCGGGATTTCCTTAAAACGTGATTTTCTGAAAAATTTTGACGAAAGAAAATTCTCCTTTTGGTTCTCTTTAGATGCTACATGTTAAGACGTACACGCCACAACAATTCTTTTCGAGATACAACGTGTAGTTTTGGAGATACAAGCTAATTTTGTACTATGCGTTATTTCTTCTCGTAAAGAGTTTCCAATGCGTACGTATATGTCTTTACTCTGCAAAACTGTATTTCCTTATGAAGTGGTATTCTTACATATCCTTTCGAGAGAAAACTGTCCTGTGCCTTCTCTTTTGAGGCTACACACTTAGACATACACGCAACATGAAAGCTTTTCGACTTACAACGTGTTGTTTAGGAAAAACAAGATAATTTCGCACGATGCGGGATTTCCTTAAAACGTGATTTTCTGAAAAATTTTGACGAAAGAAAATTCTCCTTTTGGTTCTCTTTAGATGCTACATGTTAAGACGTACACGCCACAACAATTCTTTTCGAGATACAACGTGTAGTTTTGGAGATACAAGCTAATTTTGTACTATGTGTTATTTCTTCTCGTAAAGAGTTTCCAATGCGTACGTATATGTCTTTACTCTGCAAAAATGTATTTCCTTATGAAGTGGTATTCTTACATATCCTTTCGAGAGAAAACTGTCCTGTGCCTTCTCTTTTGAGGCTACACACTTAGACATACACGCAACATGAAAGCTTTTCGACTTACAACGTGTTGTTTAGGAAAAACAAGATAATTTCGCACGATGCGGGATTTCCTTAAAACGTGATTTTCTGAAAAATTTTGACGAAAGAAAATTCTCCTTTTGGTTCTCTTTAGATGCTACATGTTAAGACGTACACGCCACAACAATTCTTTTCGAGATACAACGTGTAGTTTTGGAGATACAAGCTAATTTTGTACTATGCGTTATTTCTTCTCGTAAAGAGTTTCCAATGCGTACGTATATGTCTTTACTCTGCAAAACTGTATTTCCTTATGAAGTGGTATTCTTACATATCCTTTCGAGAGAAAACTGTCCTGTGCCTTCTCTTTTGAGGCTACACACTTAGACATACACGCAACATGAAAGCTTTTCGACTTACAACGTGTTGTTTAGGAAAAACAAGATAATTTCGCACGATGCGGGATTTCCTTAAAACGTGATTTTCTGAAAAATTTTGACGAAAGAAAATTCTCCTTTTGGTTCTCTTTAGATGCTACATGTTAAGACGTACACGCCACAACAATTCTTTTCGAGATACAACGTGTAGTTTTGGAGATACAAGCTAATTTTGTACTATGCGTTATTTCTTCTCGTAAAGAGTTTCCAATGCGTACGTATATGTCTTTACGCTGCAAAACTGTATTTCCTTATGAAGTGGTATTCTTACATATCCTTTCGAGAGAAAACTGTCCTGTGCCTTCTCTTTTGAGGCTACACACTTAGACATACACGCAACATGAAAGCTTTTCGACTTACAACGTGTTGTTTAGGAAAAACAAGATAATTTCGCACGATGCGGGATTTCCTTAAAACGTGATTTTCTGAAAAATTTTGACCAAAGAAAATTCTCCTTTTGGTTCTCTTTAGATGCTACATGTGAAGACGTACACGCCACAACAATTCTTTTCGAGATACAACGTGTAGTTTTGGAGATACAAGCTAATTTTGTACTATGCGTTATTTCTTCTCGTAAAGAGTTTCCAATGCGTACGTATATGTCTTTACGCTGCAAAACTGTATTTCCTTATGAAGTGGTATTCTTACATATCCTTTCGAGAGAAAACTGTCCTGTGCCTTCTCTTTTGAGGCTACACACTTCGACATACACGCAACATGAAAGCTTTTCGACTTACAACGTGTTGTTTAGGAAAAACAAGATAATTTCGCACGATGCGGGATTTCCTTAAAACGTGATTTTCTGAAAAATTTTGACGAAAGAAAATTCTCCTTTTGGTTCTCTTTACATGCTACATGTTAAGACGTACACGCCACAACAATTCTTTTCGAGATACAACGTGTAGTTTTGGAGATACAAGCTAATTTTGTACTATGCGTTATTTCTTCTCGTAAAGAGTTTCCAATGCGTACGTATATGTCTTTACTCTGCAAAAATGTATTTCCTTATGAAGTGGTATTCTTACATATCCTTTCGAGAGAAAACTGTCCTGTGCCTTCTCTTTTGAGGCTACACACTTAGACATACACGCAACATGAAAGCTTTTCGACTTACAACGTGTTGTTTAGGAAAAACAAGATAATTTCGCACGATGCGGGATTTCCTTAAAACGTGATTTTCTGAAAAATTTTGACGAAAGAAAATTCTCCTTTTGGTTCTCTTTAGATGCTACATGTTAAGACGTACACGCCACAACAATTCTTTTCGAGATACAACGTGTAGTTTTGGAGATACAAGCTAATTTTGTACTATGCGTTATTTCTTCTCGTAAAGAGTTTCCAATGCGTACGTATATGTCTTTACTCTGCAAAACTGTATTTCCTTATGAAGTGGTATTCTTACATATCCTTTCGAGAGAAAACTGTCCTGTGCCTTCTCTTTTGAGGCTACACACTTAGACATACACGCAACATGAAAGCTTTTCGACTTACAACGTGTTGTTTAGGAAAAACAAGATAATTTCGCACGATGCGGGATTTCCTTAAAACGTGATTTTCTGAAAAATTTTGACGAAAGAAAATTCTCCTTTTGGTTCTCTTTAGATGCTACATGTTAAGACGTACACGCCACAACAATTCTTTTCGAGATACAACGTGTAGTTTTGGAGATACAAGCTAATTTTGTACTATGCGTTATTTCTTCTCGTAAAGAGTTTCCAATGCGTACGTATATGTCTTTACGCTGCAAAACTGTATTTCCTTATGAAGTGGTATTCTTACATATCCTTTCGAGAGAAAACTGTCCTGTGCCTTCTCTTTTGAGGCTACACACTTAGACATACACGCAACATGAAAGCTTTTCGACTTACAACGTGTTGTTTAGGAAAAACAAGATAATTTCGCACGATGCGGGATTTCCTTAAAACGTGATTTTCTGAAAAATTTTGACGAAAGAAAATTCTCCTTTTGGTTCTCTTTAGATGCTACATGTTAAGACGTACACGCCACAACAATTCTTTTCGAGATACAACGTGTAGTTTTGGAGATACAAGCTAATTTTGTACTATGCGTTATTTCTTCTCGTAAAGAGTTTCCAATGCGTACGTATATGTCTTTACTCTGCAAAACTGTATTTCCTTATGAAGTGGTATTCTTACATATCCTTTCGAGAGAAAACTGTCCTGTGCCTTCTCTTTTGAGGCTACACACTTAGACATACACGCAACATGAAAGCTTTTCGACTTACAACGTGTTGTTTAGGAAAAACAAGATAATTTCGCACGATGCGGGATTTCCTTAAAACGTGATTTTCTGAAAAATTTTGACGAAAGAAAATTCTCCTTTTGGTTCTCTTTAGATGCTACATGTTAAGACGTACACGCCACAACAATTCTTTTCGAGATACAACGTGTAGTTTTGGAGATACAAGCTAATTTTGTACTATGTGTTATTTCTTCTCGTAAAGAGTTTCCAATGCGTACGTATATGTCTTTACTCTGCAAAAATGTATTTCCTTATGAAGTGGTATTCTTACATATCCTTTCGAGAGAAAACTGTCCTGTGCCTTCTCTTTTGAGGCTACACACTTAGACATACACGCAACATGAAAGCTTTTCGACTTACAACGTGTTGTTTAGGAAAAACAAGATAATTTCGCACGATGCGGGATTTCCTTAAAACGTGATTTTCTGAAAAATTTTGACGAAAGAAAATTCTCCTTTTGGTTCTCTTTAGATGCTACATGTTAAGACGTACACGCCACAACAATTCTTTTCGAGATACAACGTGTAGTTTTGGAGATACAAGCTAATTTTGTACTATGCGTTATTTCTTCTCGTAAAGAGTTTCCAATGCGTACGTATATGTCTTTACTCTGCAAAACTGTATTTCCTTATGAAGTGGTATTCTTACATATCCTTTCGAGAGAAAACTGTCCTGTGCCTTCTCTTTTGAGGCTACACACTTAGACATACACGCAACATGAAAGCTTTTCGACTTACAACGTGTTGTTTAGGAAAAACAAGATAATTTCGCACGATGCGGGATTTCCTTAAAACGTGATTTTCTGAAAAATTTTGACGAAAGAAAATTCTCCTTTTGGTTCTCTTTAGATGCTACATGTTAAGACGTACACGCCACAACAATTCTTTTCGAGATACAACGTGTAGTTTTGGAGATACAAGCTAATTTTGTACTATGCGTTATTTCTTCTCATAAAGAGTTTCCAATGCGTACGTATATGTCTTTACTCTGCAAAACTGTATTTCCTTATGAAGTGGTATTCTTACATATCCTTTCGAGAGAAAACTGTCCTGTGCCTTCTCTTTTGAGGCTACACACTTAGACATACACGCAACATGAAAGCTTTTCGACTTACAACGTGTTGTTTAGGAAAAACAAGATAATTTCGCACGATGCGGGATTTCCTTAAAACGTGATTTTCTGAAAAATTTTGACCAAAGAAAATTCTCCTTTTGGTTCTCTTTAGATGCTACATGTTAAGACGTACACGCCACAACAATTCTTTTCGAGATACAACGTGTAGTTTTGGAGATACAAGCTAATTTTGTACTATGCGTTATTTCTTCTCGTAAAGAGTTTCCAATGCGTACGTATATGTCTTTACTCTGCAAAACTGTATTTCCTTATGAAGTGGTATTCTTACATATCCTTTCGAGAGAAAACTGTCCTGTGCCTTCTCTTTTGAGGCTACACACTTAGACATACACGCAACATGAAAGCTTTTCGACTTACAACGTGTTGTTTAGGAAAAACAAGATAATTTCGCACGATGCGGGATTTCCTTAAAACGTGATTTTCTGAAAAATTTTGACGAAAGAAAATTCTCCTTTTGGTTCTCTTTAGATGCTACATGTTAAGACGTACACGCCACAACAATTCTTTTCGAGATACAACGTGTAGTTTTGGAGATACAAGCTAATTTTGTACTATGTGTTATTTCTTCTCGTAAAGAGTTTCCAATGCGTACGTATATGTCTTTACTCTGCAAAAATGTATTTCCTTATGAAGTGGTATTCTTACATATCCTTTCGAGAGAAAACTGTCCTGTGCCTTCTCTTTTGAGGCTACACACTTAGACATACACGCAACATGAAAGCTTTTCGACTTACAACGTGTTGTTTAGGAAAAACAAGATAATTTCGCACGATGCGGGATTTCCTTAAAACGTGATTTTCTGAAAAATTTTGACGAAAGAAAATTCTCCTTTTGGTTCTCTTTAGATGCTACATGTTAAGACGTACACGCCACAACAATTCTTTTCGAGATACAACGTGTAGTTTTGGAGATACAAGCTAATTTTGTACTATGCGTTATTTCTTCTCGTAAAGAGTTTCCAATGCGTACGTATATGTCTTTACTCTGCAAAACTGTATTTCCTTATGAAGTGGTATTCTTACATATCCTTTCGACAGAAAACTGTCCTGTGCCTTCTCTTTTGAGGCTACACACTTAGACATACACGCAACATGAAAGCTTTTCGACTTACAACGTGTTGTTTAGGAAAAACAAGATAATTTCGCACGATGCGGGATTTCCTTAAAACGTGATTTTCTGAAAAATTTTGACGAAAGAAAATTCTCCTTTTGGTTCTCTTTAGATGCTACATGTTAAGACGTACACGCCACAACAATTCTTTTCGAGATACAACGTGTAGTTTTGGAGATACAAGCTAATTTTGTACTATGCGTTATTTCTTCTCGTAAAGAGTTTCCAATGCGTACGTATATGTCTTTACTCTGCAAAACTGTATTTCCTTATGAAGTGGTATTCTTACATATCCTTTCGAGAGAAAACTGTCCTGTGCCTTCTCTTTTGAGGCTACACACTTAGACATACACGCAACATGAAAGCTTTTCGACTTACAACGTGTTGTTTAGGAAAAACAAGATAATTTCGCACGATGCGGGATTTCCTTAAAACGTGATTTTCTGAAAAATTTTGACGAAAGAAAATTCTCCTTTTGGTTCTCTTTAGATGCTACATGTTAAGACGTACACGCCACAACAATTCTTTTCGAGATACAACGTGTAGTTTTGGAGATACAAGCTAATTTTGTACTATGTGTTATTTCTTCTCGTAAAGAGTTTCCAATGCGTACGTATATGTCTTTACTCTGCAAAAATGTATTTCCTTATGAAGTGGTATTCTTACATATCCTTTCGAGAGAAAACTGTCCTGTGCCTTCTCTTTTGAGGCTACACACTTAGACATACACGCAACATGAAAGCTTTTCGACTTACAACGTGTTGTTTAGGAAAAACAAGATAATTTCGCACGATGCGGGATTTCCTTAAAACGTGATTTTCTGAAAAATTTTGACGAAAGAAAATTCTCCTTTTGGTTCTCTTTAGATGCTACATGTTAAGACGTACACGCCACAACAATTCTTTTCGAGATACAACGTGTAGTTTTGGAGATACAAGCTAATTTTGTACTATGCGTTATTTCTTCTCGTAAAGAGTTTCCAATGCGTACGTATATGTCTTTACTCTGCAAAACTGTATTTCCTTATGAAGTGGTATTCTTACATATCCTTTCGACAGAAAACTGTCCTGTGCCTTCTCTTTTGAGGCTACACACTTAGACATACACGCAACATGAAAGCTTTTCGACTTACAACGTGTTGTTTAGGAAAAACAAGATAATTTCGCACGATGCGGGATTTCCTTAAAACGTGATTTTCTGAAAAATTTTGACGAAAGAAAATTCTCCTTTTGGTTCTCTTTAGATGCTACATGTTAAGACGTACACGCCACAACAATTCTTTTCGAGATACAACGTGTAGTTTTGGAGATACAAGCTAATTTTGTACTATGCGTTATTTCTTCTCGTAAAGAGTTTCCAATGCGTACGTATATGTCTTTACTCTGCAAAACTGTATTTCCTTATGAAGTGGTATTCTTACATATCCTTTCGAGAGAAAACTGTCCTGTGCCTTCTCTTTTGAGGCTACACACTTAGACATACACGCAACATGAAAGCTTTTCGACTTACAACGTGTTGTTTAGGAAAAACAAGATAATTTCGCACGATGCGGGATTTCCTTAAAACGTGATTTTCTGAAAAATTTTGACGAAAGAAAATTCTCCTTTTGGTTCTCTTTAGATGCTACATGTTAAGACGTACACGCCACAACAATTCTTTTCGAGATACAACGTGTAGTTTTGGAGATACAAGCTAATTTTGTACTATGCGTTATTTCTTCTCGTAAAGAGTTTCCAATGCGTACGTATATGTCTTTACGCTGCAAAACTGTATTTCCTTATGAAGTGGTATTCTTACATATCCTTTCGAGAGAAAACTGTCCTGTGCCTTCTCTTTTGAGGCTACACACTTAGACATACACGCAACATGAAAGCTTTTCGACTTACAACGTGTTGTTTAGGAAAAACAAGATAATTTCGCACGATGCGGGATTTCCTTAAAACGTGATTTTCTGAAAAATTTTGACGAAAGAAAATTCTCCTTTTGGTTCTCTTTAGATGCTACATGTTAAGACGTACACGCCACAACAATTCTTTTCGAGATACAACGTGTAGTTTTGGAGATACAAGCTAATTTTGTACTATGCGTTATTTCTTCTCGTAAAGAGTTTCCAATGCGTACGTATATGTCTTTACTCTGCAAAACTGTATTTCCTTATGAAGTGGTATTCTTACATATCCTTTCGACAGAAAACTGTCCTGTGCCTTCTCTTTTGAGGCTACACACTTAGACATACACGCAACATGAAAGCTTTTCGACTTACAACGTGTTGTTTAGGAAAAACAAGATAATTTCGCACGATGCGGGATTTCCTTAAAACGTGATTTTCTGAAAAATTTTGACGAAAGAAAATTCTCCTTTTGGTTCTCTTTAGATGCTACATGTTAAGACGTACACGCCACAACAATTCTTTTCGAGATACAACGTGTAGTTTTGGAGATACAAGCTAATTTTGTACTATGTGTTATTTCTTCTCGTAAAGAGTTTCCAATGCGTACGTATATGTCTTTACTCTGCAAAAATGTATTTCCTTATGAAGTGGTATTCTTACATATCCTTTCGAGAGAAAACTGTCCTGTGCCTTCTCTTTTGAGGCTACACACTTAGACATACACGCAACATGAAAGCTTTTCGACTTACAACGTGTTGTTTAGGAAAAACAAGATAATTTCGCACGATGCGGGATTTCCTTAAAACGTGATTTTCTGAAAAATTTTGACGAAAGAAAATTCTCCTTTTGGTTCTCTTTAGATGCTACATGTTAAGACGTACACGCCACAACAATTCTTTTCGAGATACAACGTGTAGTTTTGGAGATACAAGCTAATTTTGTACTATGCGTTATTTCTTCTCGTAAAGAGTTTCCAATGCGTACGTATATGTCTTTACTCTGCAAAACTGTATTTCCTTATGAAGTGGTATTCTTACATATCCTTTCGAGAGAAAACTGTCCTGTGCCTTCTCTTTTGAGGCTACACACTTAGACATACACGCAACATGAAAGCTTTTCGACTTACAACGTGTTGTTTAGGAAAAACAAGATAATTTCGCACGATGCGGGATTTCCTTAAAACGTGATTTTCTGAAAAATTTTGACGAAAGAAAATTCTCCTTTTGGTTCTCTTTAGATGCTACATGTTAAGACGTACACGCCACAACAATTCTTTTCGAGATACAACGTGTAGTTTTGGAGATACAAGCTAATTTTGTACTATGCGTTATTTCTTCTCGTAAAGAGTTTCCAATGCGTACGTATATGTCTTTACTCTGCAAAACTGTATTTCCTTATGAAGTGGTATTCTTACATATCCTTTCGAGAGAAAACTGTCCTGTGCCTTCTCTTTTGAGGCTACACACTTAGACATACACGCAACATGAAAGCTTTTCGACTTACAACGTGTTGTTTAGGAAAAACAAGATAATTTCGCACGATGCGGGATTTCCTTAAAACGTGATTTTCTGAAAAATTTTGACGAAAGAAAATTCTCCTTTTGGTTCTCTTTAGATGCTACATGTTAAGACGTACACGCCACAACAATTCTTTTCGAGATACAACGTGTAGTTTTGGAGATACAAGCTAATTTTGTACTATGCGTTATTTCTTCTCGTAAAGAGTTTCCAATGCATACGTATATGTCTTTACGCTGCAAAACTGTATTTCCTTATGAAGTGGTATTCTTACATATCCTTTCGAGAGAAAACTGTCCTGTGCCTTCTCTTTTGAGGCTACACACTTAGACATACACGCAACATGAAAGCTTTTCGACTTACAACGTGTTGTTTAGGAAAAACAAGATAATTTCGCACGATGCGGGATTTCCTTAAAACGTGATTTTCTGAAAAATTTTGACGAAAGAAAATTCTCCTTTTGGTTCTCTTTAGATGCTACATGTTAAGACGTACACGCCACAACAATTCTTTTCGAGATACAACGTGTAGTTTTGGAGATACAAGCTCATTTTGTACTATGCGTTATTTCTTCTCGTAAAGAGTTTCCAATGCGTACGTATATGTCTTTACTCTGCAAAACTGTATTTCCTTATGAAGTGGTATTCTTACATATCCTTTCGAGAGAAAACTGTCCTGTGCCTTCTCTTTTGAGGCTACACACTTAGACATACACGCAACATGAAAGCTTTTCGACTTACAACGTGTTGTTTAGGAAAAACAAGATAATTTCGCACGATGCGGGATTTCCTTAAAACGTGATTTTCTGAAAAATTTTGACGAAAGAAAATTCTCCTTTTGGTTCTCTTTAGATGCTACATGTTAAGACGTACACGCCACAACAATTCTTTTCGAGATACAACGTGTAGTTTTGGAGATACAAGCTAATTTTGTACTATGCGTTATTTCTTCTCGTAAAGAGTTTCCAATGCGTACGTATATGTCTTTACGCTGCAAAACTGTATTTCCTTATGAAGTGGTATTCTTACATATCCTTTCGAGAGAAAACTGTCCTGTGCCTTCTCTTTTGAGGCTACACACTTAGACATACACGCAACATGAAAGCTTTTCGACTTACAACGTGTTGTTTAGGAAAAACAAGATAATTTCGCACGATGCGGGATTTCCTTAAAACGTGATTTTCTGAAAAATTTTGACGAAAGAAAATTCTCCTTTTGGTTCTCTTTAGATGCTACATGTTAAGACGTACACGCCACAACAATTCTTTTCGAGATACAACGTGTAGTTTTGGAGATACAAGCTAATTTTGTACTATGCGTTATTTCTTCTCGTAAAGAGTTTCCAATGCGTACGTATATGTCTTTACTCTGCAAAACTGTATTTCCTTATGAAGTGGTATTCTTACATATCCTTTCGAGAGAAAACTGTCCTGTGCCTTCTCTTTTGAGGCTACACACTTAGACATACATGCAACATGAAAGCTTTTCAACTTACAACGTGTTGTTTAGGAAAAACAAGATAATTTCGCACGATGCGGGATTTCCTTAAAACGTGATTTTCTGAAAAATTTTGACGAAAGAAAATTCTCCTTTTGGTTCTCTTTAGATGCTACATGTTAAGACGTACACGCCACAACAATTCTTTTCGAGATACAACGTGTAGTTTTGGAGATACAAGCTAATTTTGTACTATGTGTTATTTCTTCTCGTAAAGAGTTTCCAATGCGTACGTATATGTCTTTACTCTGCAAAACTGTATTTCCTTATGAAGTGGTATTCTTACATATCCTTTCGAGAGAAAACTGTCCTGTGCCTTCTCTTTTGAGGCTACACACTTAGACATACACGCAACATGAAAGCTTTTCGACTTACAACGTGTTGTTTAGGAAAAACAAGATAATTTCGCACGATGCGGGATTTCCTTAAAACGTGATTTTCTGAAAAATTTTGACGAAAGAAAATTCTCCTTTTGGTTCTCTTTAGATGCTACATGTTAAGACGTACACGCCACAACAATTCTTTTCGAGATACAACGTGTAGTTTTGGAGATACAAGCTAATTTTGTACTATGCGTTATTTCTTCTCGTAAAGAGTTTCCAATGCGTACGTATATGTCTTTACGCTGCAAAACTGTATTTCCTTATGAAGTGGTATTCTTACATATCCTTTCGAGAGAAAACTGTCCTGTGCCTTCTCTTTTGAGGCTACACACTTAGACATACACGCAACATGAAAGCTTTTCGACTTACAACGTGTTGTTTAGGAAAAACAAGATAATTTCGCACGATGCGGGATTTCCTTAAAACGTGATTTTCTGAAAAATTTTGACCAAAGAAAATTCTCCTTTTGGTTCTCTTTAGATGCTACATGTGAAGACGTACACGCCACAACAATTCTTTTCGAGATACAACGTGTAGTTTTGGAGATACAAGCTAATTTTGTACTATGCGTTATTTCTTCTCGTAAAGAGTTTCCAATGCGTACGTATATGTCTTTACGCTGCAAAACTGTATTTCCTTATGAAGTGGTATTCTTACATATCCTTTCGAGAGAAAACTGTCCTGTGCCTTCTCTTTTGAGGCTACACACTTAGACATACACGCAACATGAAAGCTTTTCGACTTACAACGTGTTGTTTAGGAAAAACAAGATAATTTCGCACGATGCGGGATTTCCTTAAAACGTGATTTTCTGAAAAATTTTGACGAAAGAAAATTCTCCTTTTGGTTCTCTTTAGATGCTACATGTTAAGACGTACACGCCACAACAATTCTTTTCGAGATACAACGTGTAGTTTTGGAGATACAAGCTAATTTTGTACTATGTGTTATTTCTTCTCGTAAAGAGTTTCCAATGCGTACGTATATGTCTTTACTCTGCAAAAATGTATTTCCTTATGAAGTGGTATTCTTACATATCCTTTCGAGAGAAAACTGTCCTGTGCCTTCTCTTTTGAGGCTACACACTTAGACATACACGCAACATGAAAGCTTTTCGACTTACAACGTGTTGTTTAGGAAAAACAAGATAATTTCGCACGATGCGGGATTTCCTTAAAACGTGATTTTCTGAAAAATTTTGACGAAAGAAAATTCTCCTTTTGGTTCTCTTTAGATGCTACATGTTAAGACGTACACGCCACAACAATTCTTTTCGAGATACAATGTGTAGTTTTGGAGATACAAGCTAATTTTGTACTATGCGTTATTTCTTCTCGTAAAGAGTTTCCAATGCGTACGTATATGTCTTTACTCTGCAAAACTGTATTTCCTTATGAAGTGGTATTCTTACATATCCTTTCGACAGAAAACTGTCCTGTGCCTTCTCTTTTGAGGCTACACACTTAGACATACACGCAACATGAAAGCTTTTCGACTTACAACGTGTTGTTTAGGAAAAACAAGATAATTTCGCACGATGCGGGATTTCCTTAAAACGTGATTTTCTGAAAAATTTTGACGAAAGAAAATTCTCCTTTTGGTTCTCTTTAGATGCTACATGTTAAGACGTACACGCCACAACAATTCTTTTCGAGATACAACGTGTAGTTTTGGAGATACAAGCTAATTTTGTACTATGCGTTATTTCTTCTCGTAAAGAGTTTCCAATGCGTACGTATATGTCTTTACTCTGCAAAACTGTATTTCCTTATGAAGTGGTATTCTTACATATCCTTTCGAGAGAAAACTGTCCTGTGCCTTCTCTTTTGAGGCTACACACTTAGACATACACGCAACATGAAAGCTTTTCGACTTACAACGTGTTGTTTAGGAAAAACAAGATAATTTCGCACGATGCGGGATTTCCTTAAAACGTGATTTTCTGAAAAATTTTGACGAAAGAAAATTCTCCTTTTGGTTCTCTTTAGATGCTACATGTTAAGACGTACACGCCACAACAATTCTTTTCGAGATACAACGTGTAGTTTTGGAGATACAAGCTAATTTTGTACTATGCGTTATTTCTTCTCGTAAAGAGTTTCCAATGCGTACGTATATGTCTTTACGCTGCAAAACTGTATTTCCTTATGAAGTGGTATTCTTACATATCCTTTCGAGAGAAAACTGTCCTGTGCCTTCTCTTTTGAGGCTACACACTTAGACATACACGCAACATGAAAGCTTTTCGACTTACAACGTGTTGTTTAGGAAAAACAAGATAATTTCGCACGATGCGGGATTTCCTTAAAACGTGATTTTCTGAAAAATTTTGACGAAAGAAAATTCTCCTTTTGGTTCTCTTTAGATGCTACATGTTAAGACGTACACGCCACAACAATTCTTTTCGAGATACAACGTGTAGTTTTGGAGATACAAGCTAATTTTGTACTATGCGTTATTTCTTCTCGTAAAGAGTTTCCAATGCGTACGTATATGTCTTTACTCTGCAAAACTGTATTTCCTTATGAAGTGGTATTCTTACATATCCTTTCGAGAGAAAACTGTCCTGTGCCTTCTCTTTTGAGGCTACACACTTAGACATACACGCAACATGAAAGCTTTTCGACTTACAACGTGTTGTTTAGGAAAAACAAGATAATTTCGCACGATGCGGGATTTCCTTAAAACGTGATTTTCTGAAAAATTTTGACGAAAGAAAATTCTCCTTTTGGTTCTCTTTAGATGCTACATGTTAAGACGTACACGCCACAACAATTCTTTTCGAGATACAACGTGTAGTTTTGGAGATACAAGCTAATTTTGTACTATGTGTTATTTCTTCTCGTAAAGAGTTTCCAATGCGTACGTATATGTCTTTACTCTGCAAAAATGTATTTCCTTATGAAGTGGTATTCTTACATATCCTTTCGAGAGAAAACTGTCCTGTGCCTTCTCTTTTGAGGCTACACACTTAGACATACACGCAACATGAAAGCTTTTCGACTTACAACGTGTTGTTTAGGAAAAACAAGATAATTTCGCACGATGCGGGATTTCCTTAAAACGTGATTTTCTGAAAAATTTTGACGAAAGAAAATTCTCCTTTTGGTTCTCTTTAGATGCTACATGTTAAGACGTACACGCCACAACAATTCTTTTCGAGATACAACGTGTAGTTTTGGAGATACAAGCTAATTTTGTACTATGCGTTATTTCTTCTCGTAAAGAGTTTCCAATGCGTACGTATATGTCTTTACTCTGCAAAACTGTATTTCCTTATGAAGTGGTATTCTTACATATCCTTTCGAGAGAAAACTGTCCTGTGCCTTCTCTTTTGAGGCTACACACTTAGACATACACGCAACATGAAAGCTTTTCGACTTACAACGTGTTGTTTAGGAAAAACAAGATAATTTCGCACGATGCGGGATTTCCTTAAAACGTGATTTTCTGAAAAATTTTGACGAAAGAAAATTCTCCTTTTGGTTCTCTTTAGATGCTACATGTTAAGACGTACACGCCAC
Organism: Apodemus sylvaticus; assembly: GCF_947179515.1. Taxonomy (NCBI): domain Eukaryota; kingdom Metazoa; phylum Chordata; class Mammalia; order Rodentia; family Muridae; genus Apodemus; species Apodemus sylvaticus. Next base: position 18,895 of record NW_026263139.1, read on the forward strand.
AAACAATTCTTTTCGAGATACAACGTGTAGTTTTGGAGATACAAGCTAATTTTGTACTATGCGTTATTTCTTCTCGTAAAGAGTTTCCAATGCGTACGTATATGTCTTTACTCTGCAAAACTGTATTTCCTTATGAAGTGGTATTCTTACATATCCTTTCGAGAGAAAACTGTCCTGTGCCTTCTCTTTTGAGGCTACACACTTAGACATACACGCAACATGAAAGCTTTTCGACTTACAACGTGTTGTTTAGGAAAAACAAGATAATTTCGCACGATGCGGGATTTCCTTAAAACGTGATTTTCTGAAAAATTTTGACGAAAGAAAATTCTCCTTTTGGTTCTCTTTAGATGCTACATGTTAAGACGTACACGCCACAACAATTCTTTTCGAGATACAACGTGTAGTTTTGGAGATACAAGCTAATTTTGTACTATGCGTTATTTCTTCTCGTAAAGAGTTTTCCAATGCATACGTATATGTCTTTACGCTGCAAAAACTGTATTTCCTTATGAAGTGGTATTCTTACATATCCTTTCGAGAGAAAAACTGTCCTGTGCCTTCTCTTTTGAGGCTACACACTTAGACATACACGCAAACATGAAAGCTTTTCGACTTACAACGGTGTTGTTTAGGAAAAACAAGATAATTTCGCACGATGCGGGATTTCCTTAAAACGTGATTTTCTGAAAAATTTTGACGAAAGAAAATTCTCCTTTTGGTTCTCTTTTAGATGCTACATGTTAAGACGTACACGCCACAACAATTCTTTTCGAGATACAACGTGTAGTTTTTGGAGATACAAGCTCATTTTGTACTATGCGTTATTTCTTCTCGTAAAGAGTTTCCAATGCGTACGTATATGTCCTTTACTCTGCAAAACTGTATTTCCTTATGAAGTGGTATTCTTACATATCCTTTCGAGAGAAAACTGTCCTGTGCCTTCTCTTTTGAGGCTACAACACTTAGACATACACGCAACATGAAAGCTTTTCGACTTACAACGTGTTGTTTAG
>NW_026263140.1:0-66592 GCF_947179515.1 Apodemus sylvaticus
AGTAAAGACATATACGTACGCATTGGAAACTCTTTACGAGAAGAAATAACGCATAGTACAAAATTAGCTTGTATCTCCAAAACTACACGTTGTATCTCGAAAAGAGTTGTTGTGGCGTGTACGTCTTAACATGTAGCATCTAAAGGGAACCAAAAGGAGAATTTTCTTTGGTCAAAATTTTTCAGAAAATCACGTTTTAAGGAAATCCCGCATCGTGCGAAATTATCTTGTTTTTCCTAAACAACACGTTGTAAGTCGAAAAGCTTTCATGTTGCGTGTATGTCTAAGTGTGTAGCCTCAAAAGAGAAGGCACAGGACAGTTTTCTCTCGAAAGGATATGTAAGAATACCACTTCATAAGGAAATACAGTTTTGCAGAGTAAAGACATATACGTACGCATTGGAAACTCTTTACGAGAAGAAATAACGCATAGTACAAAATTAGCTTGTATCTCCAAAACTACACGTTGTATCTCGAAAAGAATTGTTGTGGCGTGTACGTCTTAACATGTAGCATCTAAAGGGAACCAAAAGGAGAATTTTCTTTCGTCAAAATTTTTCAGAAAATCACGTTTTAAGGAAATCCCGCATCGTGCGAAATTATCTTGTTTTTCCTAAACAACACGTTGTAAGTCGAAAAGCTTTCATGTTGCGTGTATGTCTAAGTGTGTAGCCTCAAAAGAGAAGGCACAGGACAGTTTTCTCTCGAAAGGATATGTAAGAATACCACTTCATAAGGAAATACAGTTTTGCAGAGTAAAGACATATACGTATGCATTGGAAACTCTTTACGAGAAGAAATAACGCATAGTACAAAATTAGCTTGTATCTCCAAAACTACACGTTGTATCTCGAAAAGAATTGTTGTGGCGTGTACGTCTTAACATGTAGCATCTAAAGAGAACCAAAAGGAGAATTTTCTTTCGTCAAAATTTTTCAGAAAATCACGTTTTAAGGAAATCCCACATCGTGCGAAATTATCTTGTTTTTCCTAAACAACACGTTGTAAGTCGAAAAGCTTTCATGTTGCGTGTATGTCTAAGTGTGTAGCCTCAAAAGAGAAGGCACAGGACAGTTTTCTCTCGAAAGGATATTTAAGAATACCACTTCATAAGGAAATACAGTTTTGCAGAGTAAAGACATATACGTACGCATTGGAAACTCTTTACGAGAAGAAATAACGCATAGTACAAAATTAGCTTGTATCTCCAAAACTACACGTTGTATCTCGAAAAGAATTGTTGTGGCGTGTACGTCTTAACATGTAGCATCTAAAGGGAACCAAAAGGAGAATTTTCTTTCGTCAAAAATTTTCAGAAAATCACGTTTTAAGGAAATCCCGCATCGTGCGAAATTATCTTGTTTTTCCTAAAGAACACGTTGTAAGTCGAAAAGCTTTCATGTTGCGTGTATGTCTAAGTGTGTAGCCTCAAAAGAGAAGGCACAGGACAGTTTTCTCTCGAAAGGATATGTAAGAATACCACTTCATAAGGAAATACAGTTTTGCAGAGTAAAGACATATACGTACGCATTGGAAACTCTTTACGAGAAGAAATAACGCATAGTACAAAATTAGCTTGTATCTCCAAAACTACACGTTGTATCTCGAAAAGAATTGTTGTAGCGTGTACGTCTTAACATGTAGCATCTAAAGGGAACCAAAAGGAGAATTTTCTTTCGTCAAAATTTTTCAGAAAATCACGTTTTAAGGAAATCCCGCATCGTGCGAAATTATCTTGTTTTTCCTAAACAACACGTTGTAAGTCGAAAAGCTTTCATGTTGCGTGTATGTCTAAGTGTGTAGCCTCAAAAGAGAAGGCACAGGACAGTTTTCTCTCGAAAGGATATGTAAGAATACCACTTCATAAGGAAATACAGTTTTGCAGAGTAAAGACATATACGTACGCATTGGAAACTCTTTACGAGAAGAAATAACGCATAGTACAAAATTAGCTTGTATCTCCAAAACTACACGTTGTATCTCGAAAAGAATTGTTGTGGCGTGTACGTCTTAACATGTAGCATCTAAAGAGAACCAAAAGGAGAATTTTCTTTCGTCAAAATTTTTCAGAAAATCACGTTTTAAGGAAAATCCCACATCGTGCGTAATTATCTTGTTTTTCCTAAACAACACGTTGTAAGTCGAAAAGCTTTCATGTTGCGTGTATGTCTAAGTGTGTAGCCTCAAAAGAGAAGGCACAGGACAGTTTTCTCTCGAAAGGATATTTAAGAATACCACTTCATAAGGAAATACAGTTTTGCAGAGTAAAGACATATACGTACGCATTGGAAACTCTTTACGAGAAGAAATAACGCATAGTACAAAATTAGCTTGTATCTCCAAAACTACACGTTGTATCTCGAAAAGAATTGTTGTGGCGTGTACGTCTTAACATGTAGCATCTAAAGGGAACCAAAAGGAGAATTTTCTTTCGTCAAAAATTTTCAGAAAATCACGTTTTAAGGAAATCCCGCATCGTGCGAAATTATCTTGTTTTTCCTAAAGAACACGTTGTAAGTCGAAAAGCTTTCATGTTGCGTGTATGTCTAAGTGTGTAGCCTCAAAAGAGAAGGCACAGGACAGTTTTCTCTCGAAAGGATATGTAAGAATACCACTTCATAAGGAAATACAGTTTTGCAGAGTAAAGACATATACGTACGCATTGGAAACTCTTTACGAGAAGAAATAACGCATAGTACAAAATTAGCTTGTATCTCCAAAACTACACGTTGTATCTCGAAAAGAATTGTTGTAGCGTGTACGTCTTAACATGTAGCATCTAAAGGGAACCAAAAGGAGAATTTTCTTTCGTCAAAATTTTTCAGAAAATCACGTTTTAAGGAAATCCCGCATCGTGCGAAATTATCTTGTTTTTCCTAAACAACACGTTGTAAGTCGAAAAGCTTTCATGTTGCGTGTATGTCTAAGTGTGTAGCCTCAAAAGAGAAGGCACAGGACAGTTTTCTCTCGAAAGGATATGTAAGAATACCACTTCATAAGGAAATACAGTTTTGCAGAGTAAAGACATATACGTACGCATTGGAAACTCTTTACGAGAAGAAATAACGCATAGTACAAAATTAGCTTGTATCTCCAAAACTACACGTTGTATCTCGAAAAGAATTGTTGTGGCGTGTACGTCTTAACATGTAGCATCTAAAGAGAACCAAAAGGAGAATTTTCTTTCGTCAAAATTTTTCAGAAAATCACGTTTTAAGGAAATCCCACATCGTGCGAAATTATCTTGTTTTTCCTAAACAACACGTTGTAAGTCGAAAAGCTTTCATGTTGCGTGTATGTCTAAGTGTGTAGCCGCAAAAGAGAAGGCACAGGACAGTTTTCTCTCGAAAGGATATTTAAGAATACCACTTCATAAGGAAATACAGTTTTGCAGAGTAAAGACATATACGTACGCATTGGAAACTCTTTACCAGAAGAAATAACACATAGTACAAAATTAGCTTGTATCTCCAAAACTACACGTTGTATCTCGAAAAGAATTGTTGTGGCGTGTACGTCTTAACATGTAGCATCTAAAGGGAACCAAAAGGAGAATTTTCTTTTGTCAAAATTTTTCAGAAAATCACGTTTTAAGGAAATCCCGCATCGTGCGAAATTATCTTGTTTTTCCTAAACAACACGTTGTAAGTAGAAAAGCTTTCATGTTGCGTGTATGTCTACGTGTGTAGCCTCAAAAGAGAAGGCACAGGACAGTTTTCTCTAGAAAGGATATGTAAGAATACCACTTATAAGGAAATACAGTTTTGCAGAGTAAAGACATATACGTACGCATTGGAAACTCTTTACGAGAAGAAATAACGCATAGTAGAAAATTAGCTTGTATCTCCAAAACTACACGTTGTATCTCGAAAAGAATTGTTGTGGCGTGTACGTCTTAACATGTAGCATCTAAAGGGAACCAAAAGGAGAATTTTCTTTCGTCAAAATTTTTCAGAAAATCACGTTTTAAGGAAATCCCGCATCGTGCGAAATTATCTTGTTTTTCCTAAACAACACGTTGTAAGTCGAAAAGCTTTCATGTTGCGTGTATGTCTAAGTGTGTAGCCTCAAAAGAGAAGGCACAGGACAGTTTTCTCTCGAAAGGATATGTAAGAATACCACTTCATAAGGAAATACAGTTTTGCAGAGTAAAGACATATACGTACGCATTGGAAACTCTTTACGAGAAGAAATAACGCATAGTACAAAATTAGCTTGTATCTCCAAAACTACACGTTGTATCTCGAAAAAAATTGTTGTGGCATGTACGTCTTAACATGTAGCATCTAAAGAGAACCAAAAGGAGAATTTTCTTTCGTCAAAATTTTTCAGAAAATCACGTTTTAAGGAAATCCCACATCGTGCGAAATTATCTTGTTTTTCCTAAACAACACGTTGTAAGTCGAAAAGCTTTCATGTTGCGTGTATGTCTAAGTGTGTAGCCTCAAAAGAGAAGGCACAGGACAGTTTTCTCTCGAAAGGATATTTAAGAATACCACTTCATAAGGAAATACAGTTTTGCAGAGTAAAGACATATACGTACGCATTGGAAACTCTTTACGAGAAGAAATAACGCATAGTACAAAATTAGCTTGTATCTCCAAAACTACACGTTGTATCTCGAAAAGAATTGTTGTGGCGTGTACGTCTTAACATGTAGCATCTAAAGGGAACCAAAAGGAGAATTTTCTTTCGTCAAAATTTTTCAGAAAATCACGTTTTAAGGAAATCCCACATCGTGCGAAATTATCTTGTTTTTCCTAAACAACACGTTGTAAGTCGAAAAGCTTTCATGTTGCGTGTATGTCTAAGTGTGTAGCCTCAAAAGAGAAGGCACAGGACAGTTTTCTCTCGAAAGGATATTTAAGAATACCACTTCATAAGGAAATACAGTTTTGCAGAGTAAAGACATATACGTACGCATTGGAAACTCTTTACGAGAAGAAATAACGCATAGTACAAAATTAGCTTGTATCTCCAAAACTACACGTTGTATCTCGAAAAGAATTGTTGTGGCGTGTACGTCTTAACATGTAGCATCTAAAGGGAACCAAAAGGAGAATTTTCTTTCGTCAAAAATTTTCAGAAAATCACGTTTTAAGGAAATCCCGCATCGTGCGAAATTATCTTGTTTTTCCTAAAGAACACGTTGTAAGTCGAAAAGCTTTCATGTTGCGTGTATGTCTAAGTGTGTAGCCTCAAAAGAGAAGGCACAGGACAGTTTTCTCTCGAAAGGATATGTAAGAATACCACTTCATAAGGAAATACAGTTTTGCAGAGTAAAGACATATACGTACGCATTGGAAACTCTTTACGAGAAGAAATAACGCATAGTACAAAATTAGCTTGTATCTCCAAAACTACACGTTGTATCTCGAAAAGAATTGTTGTAGCGTGTACGTCTTAACATGTAGCATCTAAAGGGAACCAAAAGGAGAATTTTCTTTCGTCAAAATTTTTCAGAAAATCACGTTTTAAGGAAATCCCGCATCGTGCGAAATTATCTTGTTTTTCCTAAACAACACGTTGTAAGTCGAAAAGCTTTCATGTTGCGTGTATGTCTAAGTGTGTAGCCTCAAAAGAGAAGGCACAGGACAGTTTTCTCTCGAAAGGATATGTAAGAATACCACTTCATAAGGAAATACAGTTTTGCAGAGTAAAGACATATACGTACGCATTGGAAACTCTTTACGAGAAGAAATAACGCATAGTACAAAATTAGCTTGTATCTCCAAAACTACACGTTGTATCTCGAAAAGAATTGTTGTGGCGTGTACGTCTTAACATGTAGCATCTAAAGAGAACCAAAAGGAGAATTTTCTTTCGTCAAAATTTTTCAGAAAATCACGTTTTAAGGAAATCCCACATCGTGCGAAATTATCTTGTTTTTCCTAAACAACACGTTGTAAGTCGAAAAGCTTTCATGTTGCGTGTATGTCTAAGTGTGTAGCCGCAAAAGAGAAGGCACAGGACAGTTTTCTCTCGAAAGGATATTTAAGAATACCACTTCATAAGGAAATACAGTTTTGCAGAGTAAAGACATATACGTACGCATTGGAAACTCTTTACCAGAAGAAATAACGCATAGTACAAAATTAGCTTGTATCTCCAAAACTACACGTTGTATCTCGAAAAGAATTGTTGTGGCGTGTACGTCTTAACATGTAGCATCTAAAGGGAACCAAAAGGAGAATTTTCTTTTGTCAAAATTTTTCAGAAAATCACGTTTTAAGGAAATCCCGCATCGTGCGAAATTATCTTGTTTTTCCTAAACAACACGTTGTAAGTAGAAAAGCTTTCATGTTGCGTGTATGTCTACGTGTGTAGCCTCAAAAGAGAAGGCACAGGACAGTTTTCTCTAGAAAGGATATGTAAGAATACCACTTATAAGGAAATACAGTTTTGCAGAGTAAAGACATATACGTACGCATTGGAAACTCTTTACGAGAAGAAATAACGCATAGTAGAAAATTAGCTTGTATCTCCAAAACTACACGTTGTATCTCGAAAAGAATTGTTGTGGCGTGTACGTCTTAACATGTAGCATCTAAAGGGAACCAAAAGGAGAATTTTCTTTCGTCAAAATTTTTCAGAAAATCACGTTTTAAGGAAATCCCGCATCGTGCGAAATTATCTTGTTTTTCCTAAACAACACGTTGTAAGTCGAAAAGCTTTCATGTTGCGTGTATGTCTAAGTGTGTAGCCTCAAAAGAGAAGGCACAGGACAGTTTTCTCTCGAAAGGATATGTAAGAATACCACTTCATAAGGAAATACAGTTTTGCAGAGTAAAGACATATACGTACGCATTGGAAACTCTTTACGAGAAGAAATAACGCATAGTACAAAATTAGCTTGTATCTCCAAAACTACACGTTGTATCTCGAAAAAAATTGTTGTGGCATGTACGTCTTAACATGTAGCATCTAAAGAGAACCAAAAGGAGAATTTTCTTTCGTCAAAATTTTTCAGAAAATCACGTTTTAAGGAAATCCCACATCGTGCGAAATTATCTTGTTTTTCCTAAACAACACGTTGTAAGTCGAAAAGCTTTCATGTTGCGTGTATGTCTAAGTGTGTAGCCTCAAAAGAGAAGGCACAGGACAGTTTTCTCTCGAAAGGATATTTAAGAATACCACTTCATAAGGAAATACAGTTTTGCAGAATAAGACATATACGTACGCATTGGAAACTCTTTACGAGAAGAAATAACGCCTAGTACAAAATTAGCTTGTATCTCCAAAACTACACGTTGTATCTCGAAAAGAATTGTTGTGGCGTGTACGTCTTAACATGTAGCATCTAAAGGGAACCAAAAGGAGAATTTTCTTTCGTCAAAAATTTTCAGAAAATCACGTTTTAAGGAAATCCCGCATCGTGCGAAATTATCTTGATTTTCCTAAAGAACACGTTGTAAGTCGAAAAGCTTTCATGTTGCGTGTATGTCTAAGTGTGTAGCCTCAAAAGAGAAGGCACAGGACAGTTTTCTCTCGAAAGGATATGTAAGAATACCACTTCATAAGGAAATACAGTTTTGCAGAGTAAAGACATATACGTACGCATTGGAAACTCTTTACGAGAAGAAATAACGCATAGTACAAAATTAGCTTGTATCTCCAAAACTACACGTTGTATCTCGAAAAGAATTGTTGTGGCGTGTACGTCTTAACATGTAGCATCTAAAAGGAACCAAAAGGAGAATTTTCTTTCGTCAAAATTTTTCAGAAAATCACGTTTTAAGGAAATCCCGCATCGTGCGAAATTATCTTGTTTTTCCTAAACAACACGTTGTAAGTCGAAAAGCTTTCATGTTGCGTGTATGTCTAAGTGTGTAGCCTCAAAAGAGAAGGCACAGGACAGTTTTCTCTCGAAAGGATATGTAAGAATACCACTTCATAAGGAAATACAGTTTTGCAGAGTAAAGACATATACGTACGCATTGGAAACTCTTTACGAGAAGAAATAACGCATAGTACAAAATTAGCTTGTATCTCCAAAACTACACGTTGTATCTCGAAAAGAATTGTTGTGGCGTGTACGTCTTAACATGTAGCATCTAAAGGGAACCAAAAGGAGAATTTTCTTTCGTCAAAATTTTTCAGAAAATCACGTTTTAAGGAAATCCCGCATCGTGCGAAATTATCTTGTTTTTCCTAAACAACACGTTGTAAGTCGAAAAGCTTTCATGTTGCGTGTATGTCTAAGTGTGTAGCCTCAAAAGAGAAGGCACAGGACAGTTTTCTCTCGAAAGGATATGTAAGAATACCACTTCATAAGGAAATACAATTTTGCAGAGTAAAGACATATACGTACGCATTGGAAACTCTTTACGAGAAGAAATAACGCATAGTACAAAATTAGCTTGTATCTCCAAAACTACACGTTGTATCTCGAAAAGAATTGTTGTGGCGTGTACGTCTTAACATGTAGCATCTAAAGGGAACCAAAAGGAGAATTTTCTTTCGTCAAAATTTTTCAGAAAATCACGTTTTAAGGAAATCCCGCATCGTGCGAAATTATCTTGTTTTTCCTAAACAACACGTTGTAAGTCGAAAAGCTTTCATGTTGCGTGTATGTCTAAGTGTGTAGCCTCAAAAGAGAAGGCACAGGACAGTTTTCTCTCGAAAGGATATGTAAGAATACCACTTCATAAGGAAATACAGTTTTGCAGAGTAAAGACATATACGTACGCATTGGAAACTCTTTACGAGAAGAAATAACGCATAGTACAAAATTAGCTTGTATCTCCAAAACTACACGTTGTATCTCGAAAAGAATTGTTGTGGCGTGTACGTCTTAACATGTAGCATCTAAAGGGAACCAAAAGGAGAATTTTCTTTCGTCAAAATTTTTCAGAAAATCACGTTTTAAGGAAATCCCGCATCGTGCGAAATTATCTTGTTTTTCCTAAACAACACGTTGTAAGTCGAAAAGCTTTCATGTTGCGTGTATGTCTAAGTGTGTAGCCTCAAAAGAGAAGGCACAGGACAGTTTTCTCTCGAAAGGATATTTAAGAATACCACTTCATAAGGAAATACAGTTTTGCAGAGTAAAGACATATACGTACGCATTGGAAACTCTTTATGAGAAGAAATAACGCATAGTACAAAATTAGCTTGTATCTCCAAAACTACACGTTGTATCTCGAAAAGAATTGTTGTGGCGTGTACGTCTTAACATGTAGCATCTAAAGAGAACCAAAAGGAGAATTTTCTTTCGTCAAAATTTTTCAGAAAATCACGTTTTAAGGAAATCCCGCATCGTGCGAAATTATCTTGTTTTTCCTAAAGAACACGTTGTAAGTCGAAAAGCTTTCATGTTGCGTGTATGTCTAAGTGTGTAGCCTCAAAAGAGAAGGCACAGGACAGTTTTCTCTCGAAAGGATATGTAAGAATACCACTTCATAAGGAAATACAGTTTTGCAGAGTAAAGACATATACGTACGCATTGGAAACTCTTTACGAGAAGAAATAACGCATAGTACAAAATTAGCTTGTATCTCCAAAACTACACGTTGTATCTCGAAAAGAATTGTTGTGGCATGTACGTCTTAACATGTAGCATCTAAAGAGAACCAAAAGGAGAATTTTCTTTCGTCAAAATTTTTCAGAAAATCACGTTTTAAGGAAATCCCACATCGTGCGAAATTATCTTGTTTTTCCTAAACAACACGTTGTAAGTCGAAAAGCTTTCATGTTGCGTGTATGTCTAAGTGTGTAGCCTCAAAAGAGAAGGCACAGGACAGTTTTCTCTCGAAAGGATATTTAAGAATACCACTTCATAAGGAAATACAGTTTTGCAGAGTAAAGACATATACGTACGCATTGGAAACTCTTTACGAGAAGAAATAACGCATAGTACAAAATTAGCTTGTATCTCCAAAACTACACGTTGTATCTCGAAAAGAATTGTTGTGGCGTGTACGTCTTAACATGTAGCATCTAAAGGGAACCAAAAGGAGAATTTTCTTTCGTCAAAAATTTTCAGAAAATCACGTTTTAAGGAAATCCCGCATCGTGCGAAATTATCTTGATTTTCCTAAAGAACACGTTGTAAGTCGAAAAGCTTTCATGTTGCGTGTATGTCTAAGTGTGTAGCCTCAAAAGAGAAGGCACAGGACAGTTTTCTCTCGAAAGGATATGTAAGAATACCACTTCATAAGGAAATACAGTTTTGCAGAGTAAAGACATATACGTACGCATTGGAAACTCTTTACGAGAAGAAATAACGCATAGTAGAAAATTAGCTTGTATCTCCAAAACTACACGTTGTATCTCGAAAAGAATTGTTGTGGCGTGTACGTCTTAACATGTAGCATCTAAAGGGAACCAAAAGGAGAATTTTCTTTCGTCAAAATTTTTCAGAAAATCACGTTTTAAGGAAATCCCGCATCGTGCGAAATTATCTTGTTTTTCCTAAACAACACGTTGTAAGTCGAAAAGCTTTCATGTTGCGTGTATGTCTAAGTGTGTAGCCTCAAAAGAGAAGGCACAGGACAGTTTTCTCTCGAAAGGATATGTAAGAATACCACTTCATAAGGAAATACAGTTTTGCAGAGTAAAGACATATACGTACGCATTGGAAACTCTTTACGAGAAGAAATAACGCATAGTACAAAATTAGCTTGTATCTCCAAAACTACACGTTGTATCTCGAAAAGAATTGTTGTGGCGTGTACGTCTTAACATGTAGCATCTAAAGGGAACCAAAAGGAGAATTTTCTTTCGTCAAAATTTTTCAGAAAATCACGTTTTAAGGAAATCCCACATCGTGCGAAATTATCTTGTTTTTCCTAAACAACACGTTGTAAGTCGAAAAGCTTTCATGTTGCGTGTATGTCTAAGTGTGTAGCCTCAAAAGAGAAGGCACAGGACAGTTTTCTCTCGAAAGGATATGTAAGAATACCACTTCATAAGGAAATACAATTTTGCAGAGTAAAGACATATACGTACGCATTGGAAACTCTTTACGAGAAGAAATAACGCATAGTACAAAATTAGCTTGTATCTCCAAAACTACACGTTGTATCTCGAAAAGAATTGTTGTGGCGTGTACGTCTTAACATGTAGCATCTAAAGGGAACCAAAAGGAGAATTTTCTTTCGTCAAAATTTTTCAGAAAATCACGTTTTAAGGAAATCCCGCATCGTGCGAAATTATCTTGTTTTTCCTAAACAACACGTTGTAAGTCGAAAAGCTTTCATGTTGCGTGTATGTCTAAGTGTGTAGCCTCAAAAGAGAAGGCACAGGACAGTTTTCTCTCGAAAGGATATGTAAGAATACCACTTCATAAGGAAATACAGTTTTGCAGAGTAAAGACATATACGTACGCATTGGAAACTCTTTACGAGAAGAAATAACGCATAGTACAAAATTAGCTTGTATCTCCAAAACTACACGTTGTATCTCGAAAAGAATTGTTGTGGCGTGTACGTCTTAACATGTAGCATCTAAAGGGAACCAAAAGGAGAATTTTCTTTCGTCAAAATTTTTCAGAAAATCACGTTTTAAGGAAATCCCGCATCGTGCGAAATTATCTTGTTTTTCCTAAACAACACGTTGTAAGTCGAAAAGCTTTCATGTTGCGTGTATGTCTAAGTGTGTAGCCTCAAAAGAGAAGGCACAGGACAGTTTTCTCTCGAAAGGATATTTAAGAATACCACTTCATAAGGAAATACAGTTTTGCAGAGTAAAGACATATACGTACGCATTGGAAACTCTTTATGAGAAGAAATAACGCATAGTACAAAATTAGCTTGTATCTCCAAAACTACACGTTGTATCTCGAAAAGAATTGTTGTGGCGTGTACGTCTTAACATGTAGCATCTAAAGAGAACCAAAAGGAGAATTTTCTTTCGTCAAAATTTTTCAGAAAATCACGTTTTAAGGAAATCCCGCATCGTGCGAAATTATCTTGTTTTTCCTAAACAACACGTTGTAAGTCGAAAAGCTTTCATGTTGCGTGTATGTCTAAGTGTGTAGCCTCAAAAGAGAAGGCACAGGACAGTTTTCTCTCGAAAGGATATTTAAGAATACCACTTCATAAGGAAATACAGTTTTGCAGAGTAAAGACATATACGTACGCATTGGAAACTCTTTACGAGAAGAAATAACGCATAGTACAAAATTAGCTTGTATCTCCAAAACTACACGTTGTATCTCGAAAAGAATTGTTGTGGCGTGTACGTCTTAACATGTAGCATCTAAAGGGAATCAAAAGGAGAATTTTCTTTCGTCAAAAATTTTCAGAAAATCACGTTTTAAGGAAATCCCGCATCGTGCGAAATTATCTTGTTTTTCCTAAAGAACACGTTGTAAGTCGAAAAGCTTTCATGTTGCGTGTATGTCTAAGTGTGTAGCCTCAAAAGAGAAGGCACAGGACAGTTTTGTCTCGAAAGGATATGTAAGAATACCACTTCATAAGGAAATACAGTTTTGCAGAGTAAAGACATATACGTACGCATTGCAAACTCTTTACGAGAAGAAATAACGCATAGTACAAAATTAGCTTGTATCTCCAAAACTACACGTTGTATCTCGAAAAGAATTGTTGTGGCGTGTACGTCTTAACATGTAGCATCTAAAGGGAACCAAAAGGAGAATTTTCTTTCGTCAAAATTTTTCAGAAAATCACGTTTTAAGGAAATCCCGCATCGTGCGAAATTATCTTGTTTTTCCTAAACAACACGTTGTAAGTCGAAAAGCTTTCATGTTGCGTGTATGTCTAAGTGTGTAGCCTCAAAAGAGAAGGCACAGGACAGTTTTCTCTCGAAAGGATATGTAAGAATACCACTTCATAAGGAAATACAGTTTTGCAGAGTAAAGACATATACGTACGCATTGGAAACTCTTTACGAGAAGAAATAACGCATAGTACAAAATTAGCTTGTATCTCCAAAACTACACGTTGTATCTCGAAAAGAATTGTTGTGGCGTGTACGTCTTAACATGTAGCATCTAAAGAGAACCAAAAGGAGAATTTTCTTTCGTCAAAATTTTTCAGAAAATCACGTTTTAAGGAAATCCCACATCGTGCGAAATTATCTTGTTTTTCCTAAACAACACGTTGTAAGTCGAAAAGCTTTCATGTTGCGTGTATGTCTAAGTGTGTAGCCTCAAAAGAGAAGGCACAGGACAGTTTTCTCTCGAAAGGATATTTAAGAATACCACTTCATAAGGAAATACAGTTTTGCAGAGTAAAGACATATACGTACGCATTGGAAACTCTTTACGAGAAGAAATAACGCATAGTACAAAATTAGCTTGTATCTCCAAAACTACACGTTGTATCTCGAAAAGAATTGTTGTGGCGTGTACGTCTTAACATGTAGCATCTAAAGGGAACCAAAAGGAGAATTTTCTTTCGTCAAAATTTTTCAGAAAATCACGTTTTAAGGAAATCCCGCATCGTGCGAAATTATCTTGTTTTTCCTAAACAACACGTTGTAAGTCGAAAAGCTTTCATGTTGCGTGTATGTCTACGTGTGTAGCCTCAAAAGAGAAGGCACAGGACAGTTTTCTCTAGAAAGGATATGTAAGAATACCACTTCATAAGGAAAGACAGTTTTGCAGAGTAAAGACATATACGTACGCATTGGAAACTCTTTACGAGAAGAAATAACGCATAGTAGAAAATTAGCTTGTATCTCCAAAACTACACGTTGTATCTCGAAAAGAATTGTTGTGGCGTGTACGTCTTAACATGTAGCAGCTAAAGGGAACCAAAAGGAGAATTTTCTTTCGTCAAAATTTTTCAGAAAATCACGTTTTAAGGAAATCCCGCATCGTGCGAAATTATCTTGTTTTTCCTAAACAACACGTTGTAAGTCGAAAAGCTTTCATGTTGCGTGTATGTCTAAGTGTGTAGCCTCAAAAGAGAAGGCACAGGACAGTTTTCTCTCGAAAGGATATGTAAGAATACCACTTCATAAGGAAATACAGTTTTGCAGAGTAAAGACATATACGTACGCATTGGAAACTCTTTACGAGAAGAAATAACGCATAGTACAAAATTAGCTTGTATCTCCAAAACTACACGTTGTATCTCGAAAAGAATTGTTGTGGCATGTACGTCTTAACATGTAGCATCTAAAGAGAACCAAAAGGAGAATTTTCTTTCGTCAAAATTTTTCAGAAAATCACGTTTTAAGGAAATCCCACATCGTGCGAAATTATCTTGTTTTTCCTAAACAACACGTTGTAAGTCGAAAAGCTTTCATGTTGCGTGTATGTCTAAGTGTGTAGCCTCAAAAGAGAAGGCACAGGACAGTTTTCTCTCGAAAGGATATTTAAGAATACCACTTCATAAGGAAATACAGTTTTGCAGAGTAAAGACATATACGTACGCATTGGAAACTCTTTACGAGAAGAAATAACGCATAGTACAAAATTAGCTTGTATCTCCAAAACTACACGTTGTATCTCGAAAAGAATTGTTGTGGCGTGTACGTCTTAACATGTAGCATCTAAAGGGAACCAAAAGGAGAATTTTCTTTCGTCAAAAATTTTCAGAAAATCACGTTTTAAGGAAATCCCGCATCGTGCGAAATTATCTTGATTTTCCTAAAGAACACGTTGTAAGTCGAAAAGCTTTCATGTTGCGTGTATGTCTAAGTGTGTAGCCTCAAAAGAGAAGGCACAGGACAGTTTTCTCTCGAAAGGATATGTAAGAATACCACTTCATAAGGAAATACAGTTTTGCAGAGTAAAGACATATACGTACGCATTGGAAACTCTTTACGAGAAGAAATAACGCATAGTACAAAATTAGCTTGTATCTCCAAAACTACACGTTGTATCTCGAAAAGAATTGTTGTGGCGTGTACGTCTTAACATGTAGCATCTAAAGGGAACCAAAAGGAGAATTTTCTTTCGTCAAAGTTTTCAGAAAATCACGTTTTAAGGAAATCCCGCATCGTGCGAAATTATCTTGTTTTTCCTAAACAACACGTTGTAAGTCGAAAAGCTTTCATGTTGCGTGTATGTCTAAGTGTGTAGCCTCAAAAGAGAAGGCACAGGACAGTTTTCTCTCGAAAGGATATGTAAGAATACCACTTCATAAGGAAATACAGTTTTGCAGAGTAAAGACATATACGTACGCATTGGAAACTCTTTACGAGAAGAAATAACGCATAGTACAAAATTAGCTTGTATCTCCAAAACTACACGTTGTATCTCGAAAAGAATTGTTGTGGCGTGTACGTCTTAACATGTAGCATCTAAAGGGAACCAAAAGGAGAATTTTCTTTCGTCAAAATTTTTCAGAAAATCACGTTTTAAGGAAATCCCACATCGTGCGAAATTATCTTGTTTTTCCTAAACAACACGTTGTAAGTCGAAAAGCTTTCATGTTGCGTGTATGTCTAAGTGTGTAGCCTCAAAAGAGAAGGCACAGGACAGTTTTCTCTCGAAAGGATATTTAAGAATACCACTTCATAAGGAAATACAGTTTTGCAGAGTAAAGACATATACGTACGCATTGGAAACTCTTTATGAGAAGAAATAACGCATAGTACAAAATTAGCTTGTATCTCCAAAACTACACGTTGTATCTCGAAAAGAATTGTTGTGGCGTGTACGTCTTAACATGTAGCATCTAAAGAGAACCAAAAGGAGAATTTTCTTTCGTCAAAATTTTTCAGAAAATCACGTTTTAAGGAAATCCCGCATCGTGCGAAATTATCTTGTTTTTCCTAAACAACACGTTGTAAGTCGAAAAGCTTTCATGTTGCGTGTATGTCTAAGTGTGTAGCCTCAAAAGAGAAGGCACAGGACAGTTTTCTCTCGAAAGGATATTTAAGAATACCACTTCATAAGGAAATACAGTTTTGCAGAGTAAAGACATATACGTACGCATTGGAAACTCTTTACGAGAAGAAATAACGCATAGTACAAAATTAGCTTGTATCTCCAAAACTACACGTTGTATCTCGAAAAGAATTGTTGTGGCGTGTACGTCTTAACATGTAGCATCTAAAGGGAATCAAAAGGAGAATTTTCTTTCGTCAAAAATTTTCAGAAAATCACGTTTTAAGGAAATCCCGCATCGTGCGAAATTATCTTGTTTTTCCTAAAGAACACGTTGTAAGTCGAAAAGCTTTCATGTTGCGTGTATGTCTAAGTGTGTAGCCTCAAAAGAGAAGGCACAGGACAGTTTTGTCTCGAAAGGATATGTAAGAATACCACTTCATAAGGAAATACAGTTTTGCAGAGTAAAGACATATACGTACGCATTGGAAACTCTTTACGAGAAGAAATAACGCATAGTACAAAATTAGCTTGTATCTCCAAAACTACACGTTGTATCTCGAAAAGAATTGTTGTGGCGTGTACGTCTTAACATGTAGCATCTAAAGGGAACCAAAAGGAGAATTTTCTTTCGTCAAAATTTTTCAGAAAATCACGTTTTAAGGAAATCCCGCATCGTGCGAAATTATCTTGTTTTTCCTAAACAACACGTTGTAAGTCGAAAAGCTTTCATGTTGCGTGTATGTCTAAGTGTGTAGCCTCAAAAGAGAAGGCACAGGACAGTTTTCTCTCGAAAGGATATGTAAGAATACCACTTCATAAGGAAATACAGTTTTGCAGAGTAAAGACATATACGTACGCATTGGAAACTCTTTACGAGAAGAAATAACGCATAGTACAAAATTAGCTTGTATCTCCAAAACTACACGTTGTATCTCGAAAAGAATTGTTGTGGCGTGTACGTCTTAACATGTAGCATCTAAAGAGAACCAAAAGGAGAATTTTCTTTCGTCAAAATTTTTCAGAAAATCACGTTTTAAGGAAATCCCACATCGTGCGAAATTATCTTGTTTTTCCTAAACAACACGTTGTAAGTCGAAAAGCTTTCATGTTGCGTGTATGTCTAAGTGTGTAGCCTCAAAAGAGAAGGCACAGGACAGTTTTCTCTCGAAAGGATATGTAAGAATACCACTTCATAAGGAAATACAGTTTTGCAGAGTAAAGACATATACGTACGCATTGGAAACTCTTTACGAGAAGAAATAACGCATAGTACAAAATTAGCTTGTATCTCCAAAACTACACGTTGTATCTCGAAAAGAATTGTTGTGGCGTGTACGTCTTAACATGTAGCATCTAAAGGGAACCAAAAGAAGAATTTTCTTTTGTCAAAATTTTTCAGAAAATCACGTTTTAAGGAAATCCCGCATCGTGCGAAATTATCTTGTTTTTCCTAAACAACACGTTGTAAGTCGAAAAGCTTTCATGTTGCGTGTATGTCTAAGTGTGTAGCCTCAAAAGAGAAGGCACAGGACAGTTTTCTCTCGAAAGGATATGTAAGAATACCACTTCATAAGGAAATACAGTTTTGCAGAGTAAAGACATATACGTACGCATTGGAAACTCTTTACGAGAAGAAATAACGCATAGTACAAAATTAGCTTGTATCTCCAAAACTACACGTTGTATCTCGAAAAGAATTGTTGTGGCGTGTACGTCTTAACATGTAGCATCTAAAGGGAACCAAAAGGAGAATTTTCTTTCGTCAAAATTTTTCAGAAAATCACGTTTTAAGGAAATCCCGCATCGTGCGAAATTATCTTGTTTTTCCTAAACAACACGTTGTAAGTCGAAAAGCTTTCATGTTGCGTGTATGTCTAAGTGTGTAGCCTCAAAAGAGAAGGCACAGGACAGTTTTCTCTCGAAAGGATATGTAAGAATACCACTTCATAAGGAAATACAGTTTTGCAGAGTAAAGACATATACGTACGCATTGGAAACTCTTTACGAGAAGAAATAACGCATAGTACAAAATTAGCTTGTATCTCCAAAACTACACGTTGTATCTCGAAAAGAATTGTTGTGGCGTGTACGTCTTAACATGTAGCATCTAAAGAGAACCAAAAGGAGAATTTTCTTTCGTCAAAATTTTTCAGAAAATCACGTTTTAAGGAAATCCCGCATCGTGCGAAATTATCTTGTTTTTCCTAAACAACACGTTGTAAGTCGAAAAGCTTTCATGTTGCGTGTATGTCTAAGTGTGTAGCCTCAAAAGAGAAGGCACAGGACAGTTTTCTCTCGAAAGGATATGTAAGAATACCACTTCATAAGGAAATACAGTTTTGCAGAGTAAAGACATATACGTACGCATTGGAAACTCTTTACGAGAAGAAATAACGCATAGTACAAAATTAGCTTGTATCTCCAAAACTACACGTTGTATCTCGAAAAGAATTGTTGTGGCGTGTACGTCTTAACATGTAGCATCTAAAGGGAACCAAAAGAAGAATTTTCTTTCGTCAAAATTTTTCAGAAAATCACGTTTTAAGGAAATCCCGCATCGTGCGAAATTATCTTGTTTTTCCTAAACAACACGTTGTAAGTCGAAAAGCTTTCATGTTGCGTGTATGTCTACGTGTGTAGCCTCAAAAGAGAAGGCACAGGACAGTTTTCTCTCGAAAGGATATGTAAGAATACCACTTCATAAGGAAATACAGTTTTGCAGAGTAAAGACATATACGTACGCATTGGAAACTCTTTACGAGAAGAAATAACGCATAGTACAAAATTAGCTTGTATCTCCAAAACTACACGTTGTATCTCGAAAAGAATTGTTGTGGCGTGTACGTCTTAACATGTAGCATCTAAAGGGAACCAAAAGAATTTTCTTTCGTCAAAATTTTTCAGAAAATCACGTTTTAAGGAAATCCCGCTTCGTGCGAAATTATCTTGTTTTTCCTAAACAACACGTTGTAATTCGAAAAGCTTTCATGTTGCGTGTATGTCTAAGTGTGTAGCCTCAAAAGAGAAGGCACAGGACAGTTTTCTCTCGAAAGGATATGTAAGAATACCACTTCATAAGGAAATACAGTTTTGCAGAGTAAAGACATATACGTACGCATTGGAAACTCTTTACGAGAAGAAATAACGCATAGTACAAAATTAGCTTGTATCTCCAAAACTACACGTTGTATCTCGAAAAGAATTGTTGTGGCGTGTACGTCTTAACATGTAGCATCTAAAGGGAACCAAACGGAGAATTTTCTTTCGTCAAAATTTTTCAGAAAATCACGTTTTAAGGAAATCCCGCATCGTGCGAAATTATCTTGTTTTTCCTAAACAACACGTTGTAAGTCGAAAAGCTTTCATGTTGCGTGTATGTCTAAGTGTGTAGCCTCAAAAGAGAAGGCACAGGACAGTTTTCTCTCGAAAGGATATGTAAGAATACCACTTCATAAGGAAATAGTTTTGCAGAGTAAAGACATATACGTACGCATTGGAAACTCTTTACGAGAAGAAATAACGCATAGTACAAAATTAGCTTGTATCTCCAAAACTACACGTTGTATCTCGAAAAGAATTGTTGTGGCGTGTACGTCTTAACATGTAGCATCTAAAGGGAACCAAAAGTAGAATTTTCTTTCGTCAAAATTTTTCAGAAAATCACGTTTTAAGGAAATCCCGCATCGTGCGAAATTATCTTGTTTTTCCTAAACAACACGTTGTAAGTCGAAAAGCTTTCATGTTGCGTGTATGTCTAAGTGTGTAGCCTCAAAAGAGAAGGCACAGGACAGTTTTCTCTCGAAAGGATATGTAAGAATACCACTTCATAAGGAAATACAGTTTTGCAGAGTAAAGACATATACGTACGCATTGGAAACTCTTTACGAGAAGAAATAACGCATAGTACAAAATTAGCTTGTATCTCCAAAACTACACGTTGTATCTCGAAAAGAATTGTTGTGGCGTGTACGTCTTAACATGTAGCATCTAAAGGGAACCAAAAGGAGAATTTTCTTTCGTCAAAATTTTTCAGAAAATCACGTTTTAAGGAAATCCCGCATCGTGCGAAATTATCTTGTTTTTCCTAAACAACACGTTGTAAGTCGAAAAGCTTTCATGTTGCGTGTATGTCTAAGTGTGTAGCCTCAAAAGAGAAGGCACAGGACAGTTTTCTCTCGAAAGGATATGTAAGAATACCACTTCATAAGGAAATACAGTTTTGCAGAGTAAAGACATATACGTACGCATTGGAAACTCTTTACGAGAAGAAATAACGCATAGTACAAAATTAGCTTGTATCTCCAAAACTACACGTTGTATCTCGAAAAGAATTGTTGTGGCGTGTACGTCTTAACATGTAGCATCTAAAGAGAACCAAAAGGAGAATTTTCTTTCGTCAAAATTTTTCAGAAAATCACGTTTTAAGGAAATCCCGCATCGTGCGAAATTATCTTGTTTTTCCTAAACAACACGTTGTAAGTCGAAAAGCTTTCATGTTGCGTGTATGTCTAAGTGTGTAGCCTCAAAAGAGAAGGCACAGGACAGTTTTCTCTCGAAAGGATATGTAAGAATACCACTTCATAAGGAAATACAGTTTTGCAGAGTAAAGACATATACGTACGCATTGGAAACTCTTTACGAGAAGAAATAACGCATAGTACAAAATTAGCTTGTATCTCCAAAACTACACGTTGTATCTCGAAAAGAATTGTTGTGGCGTGTACGTCTTAACATGTAGCATCTAAAGGGAACCAAAAGAAGAATTTTCTTTCGTCAAAATTTTTCAGAAAATCACGTTTTAAGGAAATCCCGCATCGTGCGAAATTATCTTGTTTTTCCTAAACAACACGTTGTAAGTCGAAAAGCTTTCATGTTGCGTGTATGTCTACGTGTGTAGCCTCAAAAGAGAAGGCACAGGACAGTTTTCTCTCGAAAGGATATGTAAGAATACCACTTCATAAGGAAATACAGTTTTGCAGAGTAAAGACATATACGTACGCATTGGAAACTCTTTACGAGAAGAAATAACGCATAGTACAAAATTAGCTTGTATCTCCAAAACTACACGTTGTATCTCGAAAAGAATTGTTGTGGCGTGTACGTCTTAACATGTAGCATCTAAAGGGAACCAAAAGAATTTTCTTTCGTCAAAATTTTTCAGAAAATCACGTTTTAAGGAAATCCCGCTTCGTGCGAAATTATCTTGTTTTTCCTAAACAACACGTTGTAATTCGAAAAGCTTTCATGTTGCGTGTATGTCTAAGTGTGTAGCCTCAAAAGAGAAGGCACAGGACAGTTTTCTCTCGAAAGGATATGTAAGAATACCACTTCATAAGGAAATACAGTTTTGCAGAGTAAAGACATATACGTACGCATTGGAAACTCTTTACGAGAAGAAATAACGCATAGTACAAAATTAGCTTGTATCTCCAAAACTACACGTTGTATCTCGAAAAGAATTGTTGTGGCGTGTACGTCTTAACATGTAGCATCTAAAGGGAACCAAACGGAGAATTTTCTTTCGTCAAAATTTTTCAGAAAATCACGTTTTAAGGAAATCCCGCATCGTGCGAAATTATCTTGTTTTTCCTAAACAACACGTTGTAAGTCGAAAAGCTTTCATGTTGCGTGTATGTCTAAGTGTGTAGCCTCAAAAGAGAAGGCACAGGACAGTTTTCTCTCGAAAGGATATGTAAGAATACCACTTCATAAGGAAATAGTTTTGCAGAGTAAAGACATATACGTACGCATTGGAAACTCTTTACGAGAAGAAATAACGCATAGTACAAAATTAGCTTGTATCTCCAAAACTACACGTTGTATCTCGAAAAGAATTGTTGTGGCGTGTACGTCTTAACATGTAGCATCTAAAGGGAACCAAAAGTAGAATTTTCTTTCGTCAAAATTTTTCAGAAAATCACGTTTTAAGGAAATCCCGCATCGTGCGAAATTATCTTGTTTTTCCTAAACAACACGTTGTAAGTCGAAAAGCTTTCATGTTGCGTGTATGTCTAAGTGTGTAGCCTCAAAAGAGAAGGCACAGGACAGTTTTCTCTCGAAAGGATATGTAAGAATACCACTTCATAAGGAAATACAGTTTTGCAGAGTAAAGACATATACGTACGCATTGGAAACTCTTTACGAGAAGAAATAACGCATAGTACAAAATTAGCTTGTATCTCCAAAACTACACGTTGTATCTCGAAAAGAATTGTTGTGGCGTGTACGTCTTAACATGTAGCATCTAAAGGGAACCAAAAGGAGAATTTTCTTTCGTCAAAATTTTTCAGAAAATCACGTTTTAAGGAAATCCCGCATCGTGCGAAATTATCTTGTTTTTCCTAAACAACACGTTGTAAGTCGAAAAGCTTTCATGTTGCGTGTATGTCTAAGTGTGTAGCCTCAAAAGAGAAGGCACAGGACAGTTTTCTCTCGAAAGGATATGTAAGAATACCACTTCATAAGGAAATAGTTTTGCAGAGTAAAGACATATACGTACGCATTGGAAACTCTTTACGAGAAGAAATAACGCATAGTACAAAATTAGCTTGTATCTCCAAAACTACACGTTGTATCTCGAAAAGAATTGTTGTGGCGTGTACGTCTTAACATGTAGCATCTAAAGGGAACCAAAAGGAGAATTTTCTTTCGTCAAAATTTTTCAGAAAATCACGTTTTAAGGAAATCCCGCATCGTGCGAAATTATCTTGTTTTTCCTAAACAACACGTTGTAAGTCGAAAAGCTTTCATGTTGCGTGTATGTCTAAGTGTGTAGCCTCAAAAGAGAAGGCACAGGACAGTTTTCTCTCGAAAGGATATGTAAGAATACCACTTCATAAGGAAATACAGTTTTGCAGAGTAAAGACATATACGTACGCATTGGAAACTCTTTACGAGAAGAAATAACGCATAGTACAAAATTAGCTTGTATCTCCAAAACTACACGTTGTATCTCGAAAAGAATTGTTGTGGCGTGTACGTCTTAACATGTAGCATCTAAAGGGAACCAAAAGGAGAATTTTCTTTCGTCAAAATTTTTCAGAAAATCACGTTTTAAGGAAATCCCGCATCGTGCGAAATTATCTTGTTTTTCCTAAACAACACGTTGTAAGTCGAAAAGCTTTCATGTTGCGTGTATGTCTAAGTGTGTAGCCTCAAAAGAGAAGGCACAGGACAGTTTTCTCTCGAAAGGATATGTAAGAATACCACTTCATAAGGAAATACAGTTTTGCAGAGTAAAGACATATACGTACGCATTGGAAACTCTTTACGAGAAGAAATAACGCATAGTACAAAATTAGCTTGTATCTCCAAAACTACACGTTGTATCTCGAAAAGAATTGTTGTGGCGTGTACGTCTTAACATGTAGCATCTAAAGGGAACCAAAAGGAGAATTTTCTTTCGTCAAAATTTTTCAGAAAATCACGTTTTAAGGAAATCCCGCATCGTGCGAAATTATCTTGTTTTTCCTAAACAACACGTTGTAAGTCGAAAAGCTTTCATGTTGCGTGTATGTCTAAGTGTGTAGCCTCAAAAGAGAAGGCACAGGACAGTTTTCTCTCGAAAGGATATGTAAGAATACCACTTCATAAGGAAATACAGTTTTGCAGAGTAAAGACATATACGTACGCATTGGAAACTCTTTACGAGAAGAAATAACGCATAGTACAAAATTAGCTTGTATCTCCAAAACTACACGTTGTATCTCGAAAAGAATTGTTGTGGCGTGTACGTCTTAACATGTAGCATCTAAAGGGAACCAAAAGGAGAATTTTCTTTCGTCAAAATTTTTCAGAAAATCACGTTTTAAGGAAATCCCGCATCGTGCGAAATTATCTTGTTTTTCCTAAACAACACGTTGTAAGTCGAAAAGCTTTCATGTTGCGTGTATGTCTAAGTGTGTAGCCTCAAAAGAGAAGGCACAGGACAGTTTTCTCTCGAAAGGATATGTAAGAATACCACTTCATAAGGAAATACAGTTTTGCAGAGTAAAGACATATACGTACGCATTGGAAACTCTTTACGAGAAGAAATAACGCATAGTACAAAATTAGCTTGTATCTCCAAAACTACACGTTGTATCTCGAAAAGAATTGTTGTGGCGTGTACGTCTTAACATGTAGCATCTAAAGGGAACCAAAAGGAGAATTTTCTTTCGTCAAAATTTTTCAGAAAATCACGTTTTAAGGAAATCCCGCATCGTGCGAAATTATCTTGTTTTTCCTAAACAACACGTTGTAAGTCGAAAAGCTTTCATGTTGCGTGTATGTCTAAGTGTGTAGCCTCAAAAGAGAAGGCACAGGACAGTTTTCTCTCGAAAGGATATGTAAGAATACCACTTCATAAGGAAATACAGTTTTGCAGAGTAAAGACATATACGTACGCATTGGAAACTCTTTACGAGAAGAAATAACGCATAGTACAAATTTAGCTTGTATCTCCAAAACTACACGTTGTATCTCGAAAAGAATTGTTGTGGCGTGTACGTCTTAACATGTAGCATCTAAAGGGAACCAAAAGGAGAATTTTCTTTCGTCAAAATTTTTCAGAAAATCACGTTTTAAGGAAATCCCGCATCGTGCGAAATTATCTTGTTTTTCCTAAACAACACGTTGTAAGTCGAAAAGCTTTCATGTTGCGTGTATGTCTAAGTGTGTAGCCTCAAAAGAGAAGGCACAGGACAGTTTTCTCTCGAAAGGATATGTAAGAATACCACTTCATAAGGAAATACAGTTTTGCAGAGTAAAGACATATACGTACGCATTGGAAACTCTTTACGAGAAGAAATAACGCATAGTACAAAATTAGCTTGTATCTCCAAAACTACACGTTGTATCTCGAAAAGAATTGTTGTGGCGTGTACGTCTTAACATGTAGCATCTAAAGAGAACCAAAAGGAGAATTTTCTTTCGTCAAAATTTTTCAGAAAATCACGTTTTAAGGAAATCCCGCATCGTGCGAAATTATCTTGTTTTTCCTAAACAACACGTTGTAAGTCGAAAAGCTTTCATGTTGCGTGTATGTCTAAGTGTGTAGCCTCAAAAGAGAAGGCACAGGACAGTTTTCTCTCGAAAGGATATGTAAGAATACCACTTCATAAGGAAATACAGTTTTGCAGAGTAAAGACATAAACGTACGCATTGGAAACTCTTTACGAGAAGAAATAACGCATAGTACAAAATTAGCTTGTATCTCCAAAACTACAGGTTGTATCTCGAAAAGAATTGTTGTGGCGTGTACGTCTTAACATGTAGCATCTAAAGGGAACCAAAAGGAGAATTTTCTTTTGTCAAAATTTTTCAGAAAATCACGTTTTAAGGAAATCCCGCATCGTGCGAAATTATCTTGTTTTTCCTAAACAACACGTTGTAAGTCGAAAAGCTTTCATGTTGCGTGTATGTCTACGTGTGTAGCCTCAAAAGAGAAGGCACAGGACAGTTTTCTCTCGAAAGGATATGTAAGAATACCACTTCATAAGGAAATACAGTTTTGCAGAGTAAAGACATATACGTACGCATTGGAAACTCTTTACGAGAAGAAATAACGCATAGTACAAAATTAGCTTGTATCTCCAAAACTACAGGTTGTATCTCGAAAAGAATTGTTGTGGCGTGTACGTCTTAACATGTAGCATCTAAAGGGAACCAAAAGGAGAATTTTCTTTCGTCAAAATTTTTCAGAAAATCACGTTTTAAGGAAACCCCGCATCGTGCGAAATTATCTTGTTTTTCCTAAACAACACGTTGTAAGTCGAAAAGCTTTCATGTTGCGTGTATGTCTAAGTGTGTAGCCTCAAAAGAGAAGGCACAGGACAGTTTTCTCTCGAAAGGATATGTAAGAATACCACTTCATAAGGAAATACAGTTTTGCAGAGTAAAGACATATACGTACGCATTGGAAACTCTTTACGAGAAGAAATAACGCATAGTACAAAATTAGCTTGTATCTCCAAAACTACACGTTGTATCTCGAAAAGAATTGTTGTGGCGTGTACGTCTTAACATGTAGCATCTAAAGGGAACCAAAAGGAGAATTTTCTTTCGTCAAAATTTTTCAGAAAATCACGTTTTAAGGAAATCCCGCATCGTGCGAAATTATCTTGTTTTTCCTAAACAACACGTTGTAAGTCGAAAAGCTTTCATGTTGCGTGTATGTCTACGTGTGTAGCCTCAAAAGAGAAGGCACAGGACAGTTTTCTCTCGAAAGGATATGTAAGAATACCACTTCATAAGGAAATACAGTTTTGCAGAGTAAAGACATATACGTACGCATTGGAAACTCTTTACGAGAAGAAATAACGCATAGTACAAAATTAGCTTGTATCTCCAAAACTACACGTTGTATCTCGAAAAGAATTGTTGTGGCGTGTACGTCTTAACATGTAGCATCTAAAGGGAACCAAAAGGAGAATTTTCTTTCGTCAAAATTTTTCAGAAAATCACGTTTTAAGGAAATCCCGCATCGTGCGAAATTATCTTGTTTTTCCTAAACAACACGTTGTAAGTCGAAAAGCTTTCATGTTGCGTGTATGTCTAAGTGTGTAGCCTCAAAAGAGAAGGCACAGGACAGTTTTCTCTCGAAAGGATATGTAAGAATACCACTTCATAAGGAAATACAGTTTTGCAGAGTAAAGACATATACGTACGCATTGGAAACTCTTTACGAGAAGAAATAACGCATAGTACAAAATTAGCTTGTATCTCCAAAACTACACGTTGTATCTCGAAAAGAATTGTTGTGGCGTGTACGTCTTAACATGTAGCATCTAAAGGGAACCAAAAGGAGAATTTTCTTTCGTCAAAATTTTTCAGAAAATCACGTTTTAAGGAAATCCCGCATCGTGCGAAATTATCTTGTTTTTCCTAAACAACACGTTGTAAGTCGAAAAGCTTTCATGTTGCGTGTATGTCTAAGTGTGTAGCCTCAAAAGAGAAGGCACAGGACAGTTTTCTCTCGAAAGGATATGTAAGAATACCACTTCATAAGGAAATACAGTTTTGCAGAGTAAAGACATATACGTACGCATTGGAAACTCTTTACGAGAAGAAATAACGCATAGTACAAAATTAGCTTGTATCTCCAAAACTACACGTTGTATCTCGAAAAGAATTGTTGTGGCGTGTACGTCTTAACATGTAGCATCTAAAGGGAACCAAAAGGAGAATTTTCTTTCGTCAAAATTTTTCAGAAAATCACGTTTTAAGGAAATCCCGCATCGTGCGAAATTATCTTGTTTTTCCTAAACAACACGTTGTAAGTCGAAAAGCTTTCATGTTGCGTGTATGTCTAAGTGTGTAGCCTCAAAAGAGAAGGCACAGGACAGTTTTCTCTCGAAAGGATATGTAAGAATACCACTTCATAAGGAAATACAGTTTTGCAGAGTAAAGACATATACGTACGCATTGGAAACTCTTTACGAGAAGAAATAACGCATAGTACAAAATTAGCTTGTATCTCCAAAACTACACGTTGTATCTCGAAAAGAATTGTTGTGGCGTGTACGTCTTAACATGTAGCATCTAAAGAGAACCAAAAGGAGAATTTTCTTTCGTCAAAATTTTTCAGAAAATCACGTTTTAAGGAAATCCCGCATCGTGCGAAATTATCTTGTTTTTCCTAAACAACACGTTGTAAGTCGAAAAGCTTTCATGTTGCGTGTATGTCTAAGTGTGTAGCCTCAAAAGAGAAGGCACAGGACAGTTTTCTCTCGAAAGGATATGTAAGAATACCACTTCATAAGGAAATACAGTTTTACAGAGTAAAGACATATACGTACGCATTGGAAACTCTTTACGAGAAGAAATAACGCATAGTACAAAATTAGCTTGTATCTCCAAAACTACACGTTGTATCTCGAAAAGAATTGTTGTGGCGTGTACGTCTTAACATGTAGCATCTAAAGGGAACCAAAAGGAGAATTTTCTTTCGTCAAAATTTTTCAGAAAATCACGTTTTAAGGAAATCCCGCATCGTGCGAAATTATCTTGTTTTTCCTAAACAACACGTTGTAAGTCGAAAAGCTTTCATGTTGCGTGTATGTCTAAGTGTGTAGCCTCAAAAGAGAAGGCACAGGACAGTTTTCTCTCGAAAGGATATGTAAGAATACCACTTCATAAGGAAATACAGTTTTGCAGAGTAAAGACATATACGTACGCATTGGAAACTCTTTACGAGAAGAAATAACGCATAGTACAAAATTAGCTTGTATCTCCAAAACTACACGTTGTATCTCGAAAAGAATTGTTGTGGCGTGTACGTCTTAACATGTAGCATCTAAAGGGAACCAAAAGGAGAATTTTCTTTCGTCAAAAATTTTCAGAAAATCACGTTTTAAGGAAATCCCGCATCGTGCGAAATTATCTTGATTTTCCTAAAGAACACGTTGTAAGTCGAAAAGCTTTCATGTTGCGTGTATGTCTAAGTGTGTAGCCTCAAAAGAGAAGGCACAGGACAGTTTTCTCTCGAAAGGATATGTAAGAATACCACTTCATAAGGAAATACAGTTTTGCAGAGTAAAGACATATACGTACGCATTGGAAACTCTTTACGAGAAGAAATAACGCATAGTACAAAATTAGCTTGTACCTCCAAAACTACACGTTGTATCTCGAAAAGAATTGTTGTGGCGTGTACGTCTTAACATGTAGCATCTAAAGGGAACCAAAAGGAGAATTTTCTTTCGTCAAAATTTTTCAGAAAATCACGTTTTAAGGAAATCCCGCATCGTGCGAAATTATCTTGTTTTTCCTAAACAACATGTTGTAAGTCGAAAAGCTTTCATGTTGCGTGTATGTCTACGTGTGTAGCCTCAAAAGAGAAGGCACAGGACAGTTTTCTCTCGAAAGGATATGTAAGAATACCACTTCATAAGGAAATACAGTTTTGCAGAGTAAAGACATATACGTACGCATTGGAAACTCTTTACGAGAAGAAATAACGCATGGTACAAAATTAGCTTGTATCTCCAAAACTACACGTTGTATCTCGAAAAGAATTGTTGTGGCGTGTACGTCTTAACATGTAGCATCTAAAGGGAACCAAAAGGAGAATTTTCTTTCGTCAAAATTTTTCAGAAAATCACGTTTTAAGGAAATCCCACATCGTGCGAAATTATCTTGATTTTCCTAAAGAACACGTTGTAAGTCGAAAAGCTTTCATGTTGCGTGTATGTCTAAGTGTGTAGCCTCAAAAGAGAAGGCACAGGACAGTTTTCTCTCGAAAGGATATGTAAGAATACCACTTCATAAGGAAATACAGTTTTGCAGAGTAAAGACATATACGTACGCATTGGAAACTCTTTACGAGAAGAAATAACGCATAGTACAAAATTAGCTTGTATCTCCAAAACTACACGTTGTATCTCGAAAAGAATTGTTGTGGCATGTACGTCTTAACATGTAGCATCTAAAGGGAACCAAAAGGAGAATTTTCTTTCGTCAAAATTTTTCAGAAAATCACGTTTTAAGGAAATCCCGCATCGTGCGAAATTATCTTGTTTTTCCTAAACAACACGTTGTAAGTCGAAAAGCTTTCATGTTGCGTGTATGTCTAAGTGTGTAGCCTCAAAAGAGAAGGCACAGGACAGTTTTCTCTCGAAAGGATATGTAAGAATACCACTTCATAAGGAAATACAGTTTTGCAGAGTAAAGACATATACGTACGCATTGGAAACTCTTTACGAGAAGAAATAACGCATAGTACAAAATTAGCTTGTATCTCCAAAACTACACGTTGTATCTCGAAAAGAATTGTTGTGGCGTGTACGTCTTAACATGTAGCATCTAAAGGGAACCAAAAGGAGAATTTTCTTTCGTCAAAAATTTTCAGAAAATCACGTTTTAAGGAAATCCCGCATCGTGCGAAATTATCTTGATTTTCCTAAAGAACACGTTGTAAGTCGAAAAGCTTTCATGTTGCGTGTATGTCTAAGTGTGTAGCCTCAAAAGAGAAGGCACAGGACAGTTTTCTCTCGAAAGGATATGTAAGAATACCACTTCATAAGGAAATACAGTTTTGCAGAGTAAAGACATATACGTACGCATTGGAAACTCTTTACGAGAAGAAATAACGCATAGTACAAAATTAGCTTGTACCTCCAAAACTACACGTTGTATCTCGAAAAGAATTGTTGTGGCGTGTACGTCTTAACATGTAGCATCTAAAGGGAACCAAAAGGAGAATTTTCTTTCGTCAAAATTTTTCAGAAAATCACGTTTTAAGGAAATCCCGCATCGTGCGAAATTATCTTGTTTTTCCTAAACAACACGTTGTAAGTCGAAAAGCTTTCATGTTGCGTGTATGTCTAAGTGTGTAGCCTCAAAAGAGAAGGCACAGGACAGTTTTCTCTCGAAAGGATATGTAAGAATACCACTTCATAAGGAAATACAGTTTTGCAGAGTAAAGACATATACGTACGCATTGGAAACTCTTTACGAGAAGAAATAACGCATAGTACAAAATTAGCTTGTATCTCCAAAACTACACGTTGTATCTCGAAAAGAATTGTTGTGGCGTGTACGTCTTAACATGTAGCATCTAAAGGGAACCAAAAGGAGAATTTTCTTTCGTCAAAATTTTTCAGAAAATCACGTTTTAAGGAAATCCCGCATCGTGCGAAATTATCTTGTTTTTCCTAAACAACACGTTGTAAGTCGAAAAGCTTTCATGTTGCGTGTATGTCTAAGTGTGTAGCCTCAAAAGAGAAGGCACAGGACAGTTTTCTCTCGAAAGGATATGTAAGAATACCACTTCATAAGGAAATACTGTTTTGCAGAGTAAAGACATATACGTACGCATTGGAAACTCTTTACGAGAAGAAATAACGCATAGTACAAAATTAGCTTGTATCTCCAAAACTACACGTTGTATCTCGAAAAGAATTGTTGTGGCGTGTACGTCTTAACATGTAGCATCTAAAGGGAACCAAAAGGAGAATTTTCTTTCGTCAAAATTTTTCAGAAAATCACGTTTTAAGGAAATCCCGCATCGTGCGAAATTATCTTGTTTTTCCTAAACAACACGTTGTAAGTCGAAAAGCTTTCATGTTGCGTGTATGTCTAAGTGTGTAGCCTCAAAAGAGAAGGCACAGGACAGTTTTCTCTCGAAAGGATATGTAAGAATACCACTTCATAAGGAAATACAGTTTTGCAGAGTAAAGACATAAACGTACGCATTGGAAACTCTTTACGAGAAGAAATAACGCATAGTACAAAATTAGCTTGTATCTCCAAAACTACAGGTTGTATCTCGAAAAGAATTGTTGTGGCGTGTACGTCTTAACATGTAGCATCTAAAGGGAACCAAAAGGAGAATTTTCTTTTGTCAAAATTTTTCAGAAAATCACGTTTTAAGGAAATCCCGCATCGTGCGAAATTATCTTGTTTTTCCTAAACAACACGTTGTAAGTCGAAAAGCTTTCATGTTGCGTGTATGTCTACGTGTGTAGCCTCAAAAGAGAAGGCACAGGACAGTTTTCTCTCGAAAGGATATGTAAGAATACCACTTCATAAGGAAATACAGTTTTGCAGAGTAAAGACATATACGTACGCATTGGAAACTCTTTACGAGAAGAAATAACGCATAGTACAAAATTAGCTTGTATCTCCAAAACTACAGGTTGTATCTCGAAAAGAATTGTTGTGGCGTGTACGTCTTAACATGTAGCATCTAAAGGGAACCAAAAGGAGAATTTTCTTTCGTCAAAATTTTTCAGAAAATCACGTTTTAAGGAAACCCCGCATCGTGTGAAATTATCTTGTTTTTCCTAAACAACACGTTGTAAGTCGAAAAGCTTTCATGTTGCGTGTATGTCTAAGTGTGTAGCCTCAAAAGAGAAGGCACAGGGCAGTTTTCTCTCGAAAGGATATGTAAGAATACCACTTCATAAGGAAATACAGTTTTGCAGAGTAAAGACATATACGTACGCATTGGAAACTCTTTACGAGAAGAAATAACGCATAGTACAAAATTAGCTTGTATCTCCAAAACTACAGGTTGTATCTCGAAAAGAATTGTTGTGGCGTGTACGTCTTAACATGTAGCATCTAAAGGGAACCAAAAGGAGAATTTTCTTTCGTCAAAATTTTTCAGAAAATCACGTTTTAAGGAAACCCCGCATCGTGCGAAATTATCTTGTTTTTCCTAAACAACACGTTGTAAGTCGAAAAGCTTTCATGTTGCGTGTATGTCTAAGTGTGTAGCCTCAAAAGAGAAGGCACAGGGCAGTTTTCTCTCGAAAGGATATGTAAGAATACCACTTCATAAGGAAATACAGTTTTGCAGAGTAAAGACATATACGTACGCATTGGAAACTCTTTACGAGAAGAAATAACGCATAGTACAAAATTAGCTTGTATCTCCAAAACTACACGTTGTATCTCGAAAAGAATTGTTGTGGCGTGTACGTCTTAACATGTAGCATCTAAAGGGAACCAAAAGGAGAATTTTCTTTCGTCAAAATTTTTCAGAAAATCACGTTTTAAGGAAATCCCGCATCGTGCGACATTATCTTGTTTTTCCTAAACAACACGTTGTAAGTCGAAAAGCTTTCATGTTGCGTGTATGTCTAAGTGTGTAGCCTCAAAAGAGAAGGCACAGGACAGTTTTCTCTCGAAAGGATATGTAAGAATACCACTTCATAAGGAAATACAGTTTTGCAGAGTAAAGACATATACGTACGCATTGGAAACTCTTTACGAGAAGAAATAACGCATAGTACAAAATTAGCTTGTATCTCCAAAACTACACGTTGTATCTCGAAAAGAATTGTTGTGGCGTGTACGTCTTAACATGTAGCATCTAAAGGGAACCAAAAGGAGAATTTTCTTTCGTCAAAATTTTTCAGAAAATCACGTTTTAAGGAAATCCCGCATCGTGCGAAATTATCTTGTTTTTCCTAAACAACACGTTGTAAGTCGAAAAGCTTTCATGTTGCGTGTATGTCTAAGTGTGTAGCCTCAAAAGAGAAGGCACAGGACAGTTTTCTCTCGAAAGGATATGTAAGAATACCACTTCATAAGGAAATACAGTTTTGCAGAGTAAAGACATATACGTACGCATTGGAAACTCTTTACGAGAAGAAATAACGCATAGTACAAAATTAGCTTGTATCTCCAAAACTACACGTTGTATCTCGAAAAGAATTGTTGTGGCGTGTACGTCTTAACATGTAGCATCTAAAGGGAACCAAAAGGAGAATTTTCTTTCGTCAAAATTTTTCAGAAAATCACGTTTTAAGGAAATCCCGCATCGTGCGAAATTATCTTGTTTTTCCTAAACAACACGTTGTAAGTCGAAAAGCTTTCATGTTGCGTGTATGTCTAAGTGTGTAGCCTCAAAAGAGAAGGCACAGGACAGTTTTCTCTCGAAAGGATATGTAAGAATACCACTTCATAAGGAAATACAGTTTTGCAGAGTAAAGACATATACGTACGCATTGGAAACTCTTTACGAGAAGAAATAACGCATAGTACAAAATTAGCTTGTATCTCCAAAACTACACGTTGTATCTCGAAAAGAATTGTTGTGGCGTGTACGTCTTAACATGTAGCATCTAAAGGGAACCAAAAGGAGAATTTTCTTTCGTCAAAATTTTTCAGAAAATCACGTTTTAAGGAAATCCCGCATCGTGCGAAATTATCTTGTTTTTCCTAAACAACACGTTGTAAGTCGAAAAGCTTTCATGTTGCGTGTATGTCTAAGTGTGTAGCCTCAAAAGAGAAGGCACAGGACAGTTTTCTCTCGAAAGGATATGTAAGAATACCACTTCATAAGGAAATACAGTTTTGCAGAGTAAAGACATATACGTACGCATTGGAAACTCTTTACGAGAAGAAATAACGCATAGTACAAAATTAGCTTGTATCTCCAAAACTACACGTTGTATCTCGAAAAGAATTGTTGTGGCGTGTACGTCTTAACATGTAGCATCTAAAGAGAACCAAAAGGAGAATTTTCTTTCGTCAAAATTTTTCAGAAAATCACGTTTTAAGGAAATCCCGCATCGTGCGAAATTATCTTGTTTTTCCTAAACAACACGTTGTAAGTCGAAAAGCTTTCATGTTGCGTGTATGTCTAAGTGTGTAGCCTCAAAAGAGAAGGCACAGGACAGTTTTCTCTCGAAAGGATATGTAAGAATACCACTTCATAAGGAAATACAGTTTTACAGAGTAAAGACATATACGTACGCATTGGAAACTCTTTACGAGAAGAAATAACGCATAGTACAAAATTAGCTTGTATCTCCAAAACTACACGTTGTATCTCGAAAAGAATTGTTGTGGCGTGTACGTCTTAACATGTAGCATCTAAAGGGAACCAAAAGGAGAATTTTCTTTCGTCAAAATTTTTCAGAAAATCACGTTTTAAGGAAATCCCGCATCGTGCGAAATTATCTTGTTTTTCCTAAACAACATGTTGTAAGTCGAAAAGCTTTCATGTTGCGTGTATGTCTACGTGTGTAGCCTCAAAAGAGAAGGCACAGGACAGTTTTCTCTCGAAAGGATATGTAAGAATACCACTTCATAAGGAAATACAGTTTTGCAGAGTAAAGACATATACGTACGCATTGGAAACTCTTTACGAGAAGAAATAACGCATGGTACAAAATTAGCTTGTATCTCCAAAACTACACGTTGTATCTCGAAAAGAATTGTTGTGGCGTGTACGTCTTAACATGTAGCATCTAAAGGGAACCAAAAGGAGAATTTTCTTTCGTCAAAATTTTTCAGAAAATCACGTTTTAAGGAAATCCCACATCGTGCGAAATTATCTTGATTTTCCTAAAGAACACGTTGTAAGTCGAAAAGCTTTCATGTTGCGTGTATGTCTAAGTGTGTAGCCTCAAAAGAGAAGGCACAGGACAGTTTTCTCTCGAAAGGATATGTAAGAATACCACTTCATAAGGAAATACAGTTTTGCAGAGTAAAGACATATACGTACGCATTGGAAACTCTTTACGAGAAGAAATAACGCATAGTACAAAATTAGCTTGTATCTCCAAAACTACACGTTGTATCTCGAAAAGAATTGTTGTGGCATGTACGTCTTAACATGTAGCATCTAAAGGGAACCAAAAGGAGAATTTTCTTTCGTCAAAATTTTTCAGAAAATCACGTTTTAAGGAAATCCCGCATCGTGCGAAATTATCTTGTTTTTCCTAAACAACACGTTGTAAGTCGAAAAGCTTTCATGTTGCGTGTATGTCTAAGTGTGTAGCCTCAAAAGAGAAGGCACAGGACAGTTTTCTCTCGAAAGGATATGTAAGAATACCACTTCATAAGGAAATACAGTTTTGCAGAGTAAAGACATATACGTACGCATTGGAAACTCTTTACGAGAAGAAATAACGCATAGTACAAAATTAGCTTGTATCTCCAAAACTACACGTTGTATCTCGAAAAGAATTGTTGTGGCGTGTACGTCTTAACATGTAGCATCTAAAGGGAACCAAAAGGAGAATTTTCTTTCGTCAAAAATTTTCAGAAAATCACGTTTTAAGGAAATCCCGCATCGTGCGAAATTATCTTGATTTTCCTAAAGAACACGTTGTAAGTCGAAAAGCTTTCATGTTGCGTGTATGTCTAAGTGTGTAGCCTCAAAAGAGAAGGCACAGGACAGTTTTCTCTCGAAAGGATATGTAAGAATACCACTTCATAAGGAAATACAGTTTTGCAGAGTAAAGACATATACGTACGCATTGGAAACTCTTTACGAGAAGAAATAACGCATAGTACAAAATTAGCTTGTACCTCCAAAACTACACGTTGTATCTCGAAAAGAATTGTTGTGGCGTGTACGTCTTAACATGTAGCATCTAAAGGGAACCAAAAGGAGAATTTTCTTTCGTCAAAATTTTTCAGAAAATCACGTTTTAAGGAAATCCCGCATCGTGCGAAATTATCTTGTTTTTCCTAAACAACATGTTGTAAGTCGAAAAGCTTTCATGTTGCGTGTATGTCTACGTGTGTAGCCTCAAAAGAGAAGGCACAGGACAGTTTTCTCTCGAAAGGATATGTAAGAATACCACTTCATAAGGAAATACAGTTTTGCAGAGTAAAGACATATACGTACGCATTGGAAACTCTTTACGAGAAGAAATAACGCATGGTACAAAATTAGCTTGTATCTCCAAAACTACACGTTGTATCTCGAAAAGAATTGTTGTGGCGTGTACGTCTTAACATGTAGCATCTAAAGGGAACCAAAAGGAGAATTTTCTTTCGTCAAAATTTTTCAGAAAATCACGTTTTAAGGAAATCCCACATCGTGCGAAATTATCTTGATTTTCCTAAAGAACACGTTGTAAGTCGAAAAGCTTTCATGTTGCGTGTATGTCTAAGTGTGTAGCCTCAAAAGAGAAGGCACAGGACAGTTTTCTCTCGAAAGGATATGTAAGAATACCACTTCATAAGGAAATACAGTTTTGCAGAGTAAAGACATATACGTACGCATTGGAAACTCTTTACGAGAAGAAATAACGCATAGTACAAAATTAGCTTGTATCTCCAAAACTACACGTTGTATCTCGAAAAGAATTGTTGTGGCATGTACGTCTTAACATGTAGCATCTAAAGGGAACCAAAAGGAGAATTTTCTTTCGTCAAAATTTTTCAGAAAATCACGTTTTAAGGAAATCCCGCATCGTGCGAAATTATCTTGTTTTTCCTAAACAACACGTTGTAAGTCGAAAAGCTTTCATGTTGCGTGTATGTCTAAGTGTGTAGCCTCAAAAGAGAAGGCACAGGACAGTTTTCTCTCGAAAGGATATGTAAGAATACCACTTCATAAGGAAATACAGTTTTGCAGAGTAAAGACATATACGTACGCATTGGAAACTCTTTACGAGAAGAAATAACGCATAGTACAAAATTAGCTTGTATCTCCAAAACTACACGTTGTATCTCGAAAAGAATTGTTGTGGCGTGTACGTCTTAACATGTAGC
The DNA here is from genome assembly GCF_947179515.1 of Apodemus sylvaticus. Taxonomy (NCBI): domain Eukaryota; kingdom Metazoa; phylum Chordata; class Mammalia; order Rodentia; family Muridae; genus Apodemus; species Apodemus sylvaticus. The sequence continues at coordinate 36,692 of NW_026263140.1, forward strand.
ATCTAAAGGGAACCAAAAGGAGAATTTTCTTTCGTCAAAAATTTTCAGAAAATCACGTTTTAAGGAAATCCCGCATCGTGCGAAATTATCTTGATTTTCCTAAAGAACACGTTGTAAGTCGAAAAGCTTTCATGTTGCGTGTATGTCTAAGTGTGTAGCCTCAAAAGAGAAGGCACAGGACAGTTTTCTCTCGAAAGGATATGTAAGAATACCACTTCATAAGGAAATACAGTTTTGCAGAGTAAAGACATATACGTACGCATTGGAAACTCTTTACGAGAAGAAATAACGCATAGTACAAAATTAGCTTGTACCTCCAAAACTACACGTTGTATCTCGAAAAGAATTGTTGTGGCGTGTACGTCTTAACATGTAGCATCTAAAGGGAACCAAAAGGAGAATTTTCTTTCGTCAAAATTTTTCAGAAAATCACGTTTTAAGGAAATCCCGCATCGTGCGAAATTATCTTGTTTTTCCTAAACAACACGTTGTAAGTCGAAAAGCTTTCATGTTGCGTGTATGTCTAAGTGTGTAGCCTCAAAAGAGAAGGCACAGGACAGTTTTCTCTCGAAAGGATATGTAAGAATACCACTTCATAAGGAAATACTGTTTTGCAGAGTAAAGACATATACGTACGCATTGGAAACTCTTTACGAGAAGAAATAACGCATAGTACAAAATTAGCTTGTATCTCCAAAACTACACGTTGTATCTCGAAAAGAATTGTTGTGGCGTGTACGTCTTAACATGTAGCATCTAAAGGGAACCAAAAGGAGAATTTTCTTTCGTCAAAATTTTTCAGAAAATCACGTTTTAAGGAAATCCCGCATCGTGCGAAATTATCTTGTTTTTCCTAAACAACACGTTGTAAGTCGAAAAGCTTTCATGTTGCGTGTATGTCTAAGTGTGTAGCCTCAAAAGAGAAGGCACAGGACAGTTTTCTCTCGAAAGGATATGTAAGAATACCACTTCATAAGGAAATACAGTTTTGCAGAGTAAAGACATATACGTACGCATTGGAAACTCTTTACGAGAAGAAATAACGCATAGTACAAAATTAGCTTGTATCTCCAAAACTACACGTTGTATCTCGAAAAGAATTGTTGTGGCGTGTACGTCTTAACATGTAGCATCTAAAGAGAACCAAAAGGAGAATTTTCTTTCGTCAAAATTTTTCAGAAAATCACGTTTTAAGGAAATCCCGCATCGTGCGAAATTATCTTGTTTTTCCTAAACAACACGTTGTAAGTCGAAAAGCTTTCATGTTGCGTGTATGTCTAAGTGTGTAGCCTCAAAAGAGAAGGCACAGGACAGTTTTCTCTCGAAAGGATATGTAAGAATACCACTTCATAAGGAAATACAGTTTTGCAGAGTAAAGACATATACGTACGCATTGGAAACTCTTTACGAGAAATAACGCATAGTACAAAATTAGCTTGTATCTCCAAAACTACACGTTGTATCTCGAAAAGAATTGTTGTGGCGTGTACGTCTTAACATGTAGCATCTAAAGGGAACCAAAAGGAGAATTTTCTTTCGTCAAAATTTTTCAGAAAATCACGTTTTAAGGAAATCCCGCATCGTGCGAAATTATCTTGTTTTTCCTAAACAACACGTTGTAAGTCGAAAAGCTTTCATGTTGCGTGTATGTCTAAGTGTGTAGCCTCAAAAGAGAAGGCACAGGACAGTTTTCTCTCGAAAGGATATGTAAGAATACCACTTCATAAGGAAATACAGTTTTGCAGAGTAAAGACATAAACGTACGCATTGGAAACTCTTTACGAGAAGAAATAACGCATAGTACAAAATTAGCTTGTATCTCCAAAACTACACGTTGTATCTCGAAAAGAATTGTTGTGGCGTGTACGTCTTAACATGTAGCATCTAAAGGGAACCAAAAGGAGAATTTTCTTTCGTCAAAATTTTTCAGAAAATCACGTTTTAAGGAAATCCCGCATCGTGCGAAATTATCTTGTTTTTCCTAAACAACACGTTGTAAGTCGAAAAGCTTTCATGTTGCGTGTATGTCTAAGTGTGTAGCCTCAAAAGAGAAGGCACAGGACAGTTTTCTCTCGAAAGGATATGTAAGAATACCACTTCATAAGGAAATACAGTTTTGCAGAGTAAAGACATATACGTACGCATTGGAAACTCTTTACGAGAAGAAATAACGCATAGTACAAAATTAGCTTGTATCTCCAAAACTACAGGTTGTATCTCGAAAAGAATTGTTGTGGCGTGTACGTCTTAACATGTAGCATCTAAAGAGAACCAAAAGGAGAATTTTCTTTCGTCAAAATTTTTCAGAAAATCACGTTTTAAGGAAATCCCACATCGTGCGAAATTATCTTGTTTTTCCTAAACAACACGTTGTAAGTCGAAAAGCTTTCATGTTGCGTGTATGTCTACGTGTGTAGCCTCAAAAGAGAAGGCACAGGACAGTTTTCTCTCGAAAGGATATTTGAGAATACCACTTCATAAGGAAATACAGTTTTGCAGAGTAAAGACATATACGTACGCATTGGAAACTCTTTACGAGAAGAAATAACGCATAGTACAAAATTAGCTTGTATCTCCAAAACTACACGTTGTATCTCAAAAAGAATTGTTGTGGCGTGTACGTCTTAACATGTAGCATCTAAAGGGAACCAAAAGAAGAATTTTCTTTTGTCAAAATTTTTCAGAAAATCACGTTTTAAGGAAATCCCGCATCGTGCGAAATTATCTTGTTTTTCCTAAACAACACGTTGTAAGTCGAAAAGCTTTCATGTTGCGTGTATGTCTACGTGTGTAGCCTCAAAAGAGAAGGCACAGGACAGTTTTCTCTCGAAAGGATATGTAAGAATACCACTTCATAAGGAAATACAGTTTTGCAGAGTAAAGACATATACGTACGCATTGGAAACTCTTTACGAGAAGAAATAACGCATAGTACAAAATTAGCTTGTATCTCCAAAACTACACGTTGTATCTCGAAAAGAATTGTTGTGGCGTGTACGTCTTAACATGTAGCATCTAAAGGGAACCAAAAGGAGAATTTTCTTTCGTCAAAATTTTTCAGAAAATCACGTTTTAAGGAAATCCCGCATCGTGCGAAATTATCTTGTTTTTCCTAAACAACACGTTGTAAGTCGAAAAGCTTTCATGTTGCGTGTATGTCTAAGTGTGTAGCCTCAAAAGAGAAGGCACAGGACAGTTTTCTCTCGAAAGGATATGTAAGAATACCACTTCATAAGGAAATACAGTTTTGCAGAGTAAAGACATATACGTACGCATTGGAAACTCTTTACGAGAAGAAATAACGCATAGTACAAAATTAGCTTGTATCTCCAAAACTACACGTTGTATCTCGAAAAGAATTGTTGTGGCGTGTACGTCTTAACATGTAGCATCTAAAGAGAACCAAAAGGAGAATTTTCTTTCGTCAAAATTTTTCAGAAAATCACGTTTTAAGGAAATCCCGCATCGTGCGAAATTATCTTGTTTTTCCTAAACAACACGTTGTAAGTCGAAAAGCTTTCATGTTGCGTGTATGTCTAAGTGTGTAGCCTCAAAAGAGAAGGCACAGGACAGTTTTCTCTCGAAAGGATATGTAAGAATACCACTTCATAAGGAAATACAGTTTTGCAGAGTAAAGACATATACGTACGCATTGGAAACTCTTTACGAGAAGAAATAACGCATAGTACAAAATTAGCTTGTATCTCCAAAACTACACGTTGTATCTCGAAAAGAATTGTTGTGGCGTGTACGTCTTAACATGTAGCATCTAAAGGGAACCAAAAGGAGAATTTTCTTTCGTCAAAATTTTTCAGAAAATCACGTTTTAAGGAAATCCCGCATCGTGCGAAATTATCTTGTTTTTCCTAAACAACATGTTGTAAGTCGAAAAGCTTTCATGTTGCGTGTATGTCTAAGTGTGTAGCCTCAAAAGAGAAGGCACAGGACAGTTTTCTCTCGAAAGGATATGTAAGAATACCACTTCATAAGGAAATACAGTTTTGCAGAGTAAAGACATATACGTACGCATTGGAAACTCTTTACGAGAAGAAATAACGCATAGTACAAAATTAGCTTGTATCTCCAAAACTACACGTTGTATCTCGAAAAGAATTGTTGTGGCGTGTACGTCTTAACATGTAGCATCTAAAGGGAACCAAAAGGAGAATTTTCTTTCGTCAAAATTTTTCAGAAAATCACGTTTTAAGGAAATCCCGCATCGTGCGAAATTATCTTGTTTTTCCTAAACAACACGTTGTAAGTCGAAAAGCTTTCATGTTGCGTGTATGTCTAAGTGTGTAGCCTCAAAAGAGAAGGCACAGGACAGTTTTCTCTCGAAAGGATATGTAAGAATACCACTTCATAAGGAAATACAGTTTTGCAGAGTAAAGACATATACGTACGCATTGGAAACTCTTTACGAGAAATAACGCATAGTACAAAATTAGCTTGTATCTCCAAAACTACACGTTGTATCTCGAAAAGAATTGTTGTGGCGTGTACGTCTTAACATGTAGCATCTAAAGGGAACCAAAAGGAGAATTTTCTTTCGTCAAAATTTTTCAGAAAATCACGTTTTAAGGAAATCCCGCATCGTGCGAAATTATCTTGTTTTTCCTAAACAACACGTTGTAAGTCGAAAAGCTTTCATGTTGCGTGTATGTCTAAGTGTGTAGCCTCAAAAGAGAAGGCACAGGACAGTTTTCTCTCGAAAGGATATGTAAGAATACCACTTCATAAGGAAATACAGTTTTGCAGAGTAAAGACATATACGTACGCATTGGAAACTCTTTACGAGAAGAAATAACGCATAGTACAAAATTAGCTTGTATCTCCAAAACTACACGTTGTATCTCGAAAAGAATTGTTGTGGCGTGTACGTCTTAACATGTAGCATCTAAAGGGAACCAAAAGGAGAATTTTCTTTCGTCAAAATTTTTCAGAAAATCACGTTTTAAGGAAATCCCGCATCGTGCGAAATTATCTTGTTTTTCCTAAACAACACGTTGTAAGTCGAAAAGCTTTCATGTTGCGTGTATGTCTAAGTGTGTAGCCTCAAAAGAGAAGGCACAGGACAGTTTTCTCTCGAAAGGATATGTAAGAATACCACTTCATAAGGAAATACAGTTTTGCAGAGTAAAGACATATACGTACGCATTGGAAACTCTTTACGAGAAGAAATAACGCATAGTACAAAATTAGCTTGTATCTCCAAAACTACACGTTGTATCTCGAAAAGAATTGTTGTGGCGTGTACGTCTTAACATGTAGCATCTAAAGGGAACCAAAAGGAGAATTTTCTTTCGTCAAAATTTTTCAGAAAATCACGTTTTAAGGAAATCCCGCATCGTGCGAAATTATCTTGTTTTTCCTAAACAACACGTTGTAAGTCGAAAAGCTTTCATGTTGCGTGTATGTCTAAGTGTGTAGCCTCAAAAGAGAAGGCACAGGACAGTTTTCTCTCGAAAGGATATGTAAGAATACCACTTCATAAGGAAATACAGTTTTGCAGAGTAAAGACATATACGTACGCATTGGAAACTCTTTACGAGAAGAAATAACGCATAGTACAAAATTAGCTCGTATCTCCAAAACTACACGTTGTATCTCGAAAAGAATTGTTGTGGCGTGTACGTCTTAACATGTAGCATCTAAAGGGAACCAAAAGGAGAATTTTCTTTCGTCAAAATTTTTCAGAAAATCACGTTTTAAGGAAATCCCGCATCGTGCGAAATTATCTTGTTTTTCCTAAACAACACGTTGTAAGTCGAAAAGCTTTCATGTTGCGTTTATGTCTAAGTGTGTAGCCTCAAAAGAGAAGGCACAGGACAGTTTTCTCTCGAAAGGATATGTAAGAATACCACTTCATAAGGAAATACAGTTTTGCAGAGTAAAGACATATACGTACGCATTGGAAACTCTTTACGAGAAGAAATAACGCATAGTACAAAATTAGCTTGTACCTCCAAAACTACACGTTGTATCTCGAAAAGAATTGTTGTGGCGTGTACGTCTTAACATGTAGCATCTAAAGGGAACCAAAAGGAGAATTTTCTTTCGTCAAAATTTTTCAGAAAATCACGTTTTAAGGAAATCCCGCATCGTGCGAAATTATCTTGTTTTTCCTAAACAACACGTTGTAAGTCGAAAAGCTTTCATGTTGCGTGTATGTCTAAGTGTGTAGCCTCAAAAGAGAAGGCACAGGACAGTTTTCTCTCGAAAGGATATGTAAGAATACCACTTCATAAGGAAATACAGTTTTGCAGAGTAAAGACATATACGTACGCATTGGAAACTCTTTACGAGAAGAAATAACGCATAGTACAAAATTAGCTTGTATCTCCAAAACTACACGTTGTATCTCGAAAAGAATTGTTGTGGCGTGTACGTCTTAACATGTAGCATCTAAAGGGAACCAAAAGGAGAATTTTCTTTCGTCAAAATTTTTCAGAAAATCACGTTTTAAGGAAATCCCGCATCGTGCGAAATTATCTTGTTTTTCCTAAACAACACGTTGTAAGTCGAAAAGCTTTCATGTTGCGTGTATGTCTAAGTGTGTAGCCTCAAAAGAGAAGGCACAGGACAGTTTTCTCTCGAAAGGATATGTAAGAATACCACTTCATAAGGAAATACTGTTTTGCAGAGTAAAGACATATACGTACGCATTGGAAACTCTTTACGAGAAGAAATAACGCATAGTACAAAATTAGCTTGTATCTCCAAAACTACACGTTGTATCTCGAAAAGAATTGTTGTGGCGTGTACGTCTTAACATGTAGCATCTAAAGGGAACCAAAAGGAGAATTTTCTTTCGTCAAAATTTTTCAGAAAATCACGTTTTAAGGAAATCCCGCATCGTGCGAAATTATCTTGTTTTTCCTAAACAACACGTTGTAAGTCGAAAAGCTTTCATGTTGCGTGTATGTCTAAGTGTGTAGCCTCAAAAGAGAAGGCACAGGACAGTTTTCTCTCGAAAGGATATGTAAGAATACCACTTCATAAGGAAATACAGTTTTGCAGAGTAAAGACATATACGTACGCATTGGAAACTCTTTACGAGAAGAAATAACGCATAGTACAAAATTAGCTTGTATCTCCAAAACTACACGTTGTATCTCGAAAAGAATTGTTGTGGCGTGTACGTCTTAACATGTAGCATCTAAAGAGAACCAAAAGGAGAATTTTCTTTCGTCAAAATTTTTCAGAAAATCACGTTTTAAGGAAATCCCGCATCGTGCGAAATTATCTTGTTTTTCCTAAACAACACGTTGTAAGTCGAAAAGCTTTCATGTTGCGTGTATGTCTAAGTGTGTAGCCTCAAAAGAGAAGGCACAGGACAGTTTTCTCTCGAAAGGATATGTAAGAATACCACTTCATAAGGAAATACAGTTTTGCAGAGTAAAGACATATACGTACGCATTGGAAACTCTTTACGAGAAGAAATAACGCATAGTACAAAATTAGCTTGTATCTCCAAAACTACACGTTGTATCTCGAAAAGAATTGTTGTGGCGTGTACGTCTTAACATGTAGCATCTAAAGGGAACCAAAAGGAGAATTTTCTTTCGTCAAAATTTTTCAGAAAATCACGTTTTAAGGAAATCCCGCATCGTGCGAAATTATCTTGTTTTTCCTAAACAACACGTTGTAAGTCGAAAAGCTTTCATGTTGCGTGTATGTCTAAGTGTGTAGCCTCAAAAGAGAAGGCACAGGACAGTTTTCTCTCGAAAGGATATGTAAGAATACCACTTCATAAGGAAATACAGTTTTGCAGAGTAAAGACATATACGTACGCATTGGAAACTCTTTACGAGAAGAAATAACGCATAGTACAAAATTAGCTTGTATCTCCAAAACTACACGTTGTATCTCGAAAAGAATTGTTGTGGCGTGTACGTCTTAACATGTAGCATCTAAAGGGAACCAAAAGGAGAATTTTCTTTCGTCAAAATTTTTCAGAAAATCACGTTTTAAGGAAATCCCGCATCGTGCGAAATTATCTTGTTTTTCCTAAACAACACGTTGTAAGTCGAAAAGCTTTCATGTTGCGTGTATGTCTAAGTGTGTAGCCTCAAAAGAGAAGGCACAGGACAGTTTTCTCTCGAAAGGATATGTAAGAATACCACTTCATAAGGAAATACAGTTTTGCAGAGTAAAGACATATACGTACGCATTGGAAACTCTTTACGAGAAGAAATAACGCATAGTACAAAATTAGCTTGTATCTCCAAAACTACAGGTTGTATCTCGAAAAGAATTGTTGTGGCGTGTACGTCTTAACATGTAGCATCTAAAGAGAACCAAAAGGAGAATTTTCTTTCGTCAAAATTTTTCAGAAAATCACGTTTTAAGGAAATCCCACATCGTGCGAAATTATCTTGTTTTTCCTAAACAACACGTTGTAAGTCGAAAAGCTTTCATGTTGCGTGTATGTCTACGTGTGTAGCCTCAAAAGAGAAGGCACAGGACAGTTTTCTCTCGAAAGGATATTTGAGAATACCACTTCATAAGGAAATACAGTTTTGCAGAGTAAAGACATATACGTACGCATTGGAAACTCTTTACGAGAAGAAATAACGCATAGTACAAAATTAGCTTGTATCTCCAAAACTACACGTTGTATCTCGAAAAGAATTGTTGTGGCGTGTACGTCTTAACATGTAGCATCTAAAGGGAACCAAAAGAAGAATTTTCTTTTGTCAAAATTTTTCAGAAAATCACGTTTTAAGGAAATCCCGCATCGTGCGAAATTATCTTGTTTTTCCTAAACAACACGTTGTAAGTCGAAAAGCTTTCATGTTGCGTGTATGTCTACGTGTGTAGCCTCAAAAGAGAAGGCACAGGACAGTTTTCTCTCGAAAGGATATGTAAGAATACCACTTCATAAGGAAATACAGTTTTGCAGAGTAAAGACATATACGTACGCATTGGAAACTCTTTACGAGAAGAAATAACGCATAGTACAAAATTAGCTTGTATCTCCAAAACTACACGTTGTATCTCGAAAAGAATTGTTGTGGCGTGTACGTCTTAACATGTAGCATCTAAAGGGAACCAAAAGGAGAATTTTCTTTCGTCAAAATTTTTCAGAAAATCACGTTTTAAGGAAATCCCGCATCGTGCGAAATTATCTTGTTTTTCCTAAACAACACGTTGTAAGTCGAAAAGCTTTCATGTTGCGTGTATGTCTAAGTGTGTAGCCTCAAAAGAGAAGGCACAGGACAGTTTTCTCTCGAAAGGATATGTAAGAATACCACTTCATAAGGAAATACAGTTTTGCAGAGTAAAGACATATACGTACGCATTGGAAACTCTTTACGAGAAGAAATAACGCATAGTACAAAATTAGCTTGTATCTCCAAAACTACACGTTGTATCTCGAAAAGAATTGTTGTGGCGTGTACGTCTTAACATGTAGCATCTAAAGAGAACCAAAAGGAGAATTTTCTTTCGTCAAAATTTTTCAGAAAATCACGTTTTAAGGAAATCCCGCATCGTGCGAAATTATCTTGTTTTTCCTAAACAACACGTTGTAAGTCGAAAAGCTTTCATGTTGCGTGTATGTCTAAGTGTGTAGCCTCAAAAGAGAAGGCACAGGACAGTTTTCTCTCGAAAGGATATGTAAGAATACCACTTCATAAGGAAATACAGTTTTGCAGAGTAAAGACATATACGTACGCATTGGAAACTCTTTACGAGAAGAAATAACGCATAGTACAAAATTAGCTTGTATCTCCAAAACTACACGTTGTATCTCGAAAAGAATTGTTGTGGCGTGTACGTCTTAACATGTAGCATCTAAAGGGAACCAAAAGGAGAATTTTCTTTCGTCAAAATTTTTCAGAAAATCACGTTTTAAGGAAATCCCGCATCGTGCGAAATTATCTTGTTTTTCCTAAACAACACGTTGTAAGTCGAAAAGCTTTCATGTTGCGTGTATGTCTAAGTGTGTAGCCTCAAAAGAGAAGGCACAGGACAGTTTTCTCTCGAAAGGATATGTAAGAATACCACTTCATAAGGAAATACAGTTTTGCAGAGTAAAGACATATACGTACGCATTGGAAACTCTTTACGAGAAGAAATAACGCATAGTACAAAATTAGCTTGTATCTCCAAAACTACACGTTGTATCTCGAAAAGAATTGTTGTGGCGTGTACGTCTTAACATGTAGCATCTAAAGGGAACCAAAAGGAGAATTTTCTTTCGTCAAAATTTTTCAGAAAATCACGTTTTAAGGAAATCCCGCATCGTGCGAAATTATCTTGTTTTTCCTAAACAACACGTTGTAAGTCGAAAAGCTTTCATGTTGCGTGTATGTCTAAGTGTGTAGCCTCAAAAGAGAAGGCACAGGACAGTTTTCTCTCGAAAGGATATGTAAGAATACCACTTCATAAGGAAATACAGTTTTGCAGAGTAAAGACATATACGTACGCATTGGAAACTCTTTACGAGAAGAAATAACGCATAGTACAAAATTAGCTTGTATCTCCAAAACTACACGTTGTATCTCGAAAAGAATTGTTGTGGCGTGTACGTCTTAACATGTAGCATCTAAAGGGAACCAAAAGGAGAATTTTCTTTCGTCAAAATTTTTCAGAAAATCACGTTTTAAGGAAATCCCGCATCGTGCGAAATTATCTTGTTTTTCCTAAACAACACGTTGTAAGTCGAAAAGCTTTCATGTTGCGTGTATGTCTAAGTGTGTAGCCTCAAAAGAGAATGCACAGGACAGTTTTCTCTCGAAAGGATATGTAAGAATACCACTTCATAAGGAAATACAGTTTTGCAGAGTAAAGACATATACGTACGCATTGGAAACTCTTTACGAGAAGAAATAACGCATAGTACAAAATTAGCTTGTATCTCCAAAACTACACGTTGTATCTCGAAAAGAATTGTTGTGGCGTGTACGTCTTAACATGTAGCATCTAAAGAGAACCAAAAGGAGAATTTTCTTTCGTCAAAATTTTTCAGAAAATCACGTTTTAAGGAAATCCCGCATCGTGCGAAATTATCTTGTTTTTCCTAAACAACACGTTGTAAGTCGAAAAGCTTTCATGTTGCGTGTATGTCTAAGTGTGTAGCCTCAAAAGAGAAGGCACAGGACAGTTTTCTCTCGAAAGGATATGTAAGAATACCACTTCATAAGGAAATACAGTTTTGCAGAGTAAAGACATATACGTACGCATTGGAAACTCTTTACGAGAAGAAATAACGCATAGTACAAAATTAGCTTGTATCTCCAAAACTACACGTTGTATCTCGAAAAGAATTGTTGTGGCGTGTACGTCTTAACATGTAGCATCTAAAGGGAACCAAAAGGAGAATTTTCTTTTGTCAAAATTTTTCAGAAAATCACGTTTTAAGGAAATCCCGCATCGTGCGAAATTATCTTGTTTTTCCTAAACAACACGTTGTAAGTCGAAAAGCTTTCATGTTGCGTGTATGTCTACGTGTGTAGCCTCAAAAGAGAAGGCACAGGACAGTTTTCTCTCGAAAGGATATGTAAGAATACCACTTCATAAGGAAATACAGTTTTGCAGAGTAAAGACATATACGTACGCATTGGAAACTCTTTACGAGAAGAAATAACGCATAGTACAAAATTAGCTTGTATCTCCAAAACTACACGTTGTATCTCGAAAAGAATTGATGTGGCGTGTACGTCTTAACATGTAGCATCTAAAGGGAACCAAAAGGAGAATTTTCTTTCGTCAAAATTTTTCAGAAAATCACGTTTTAAGGAAATCCCGCATCGTGCGAAATTATCTTGTTTTTCCTAAACAACACGTTGTAAGTCGAAAAGCTTTCATGTTGCGTGTATGTCTAAGTGTGTAGCCTCAAAAGAGAAGGCACAGGACAGTTTTCTCTCGAAAGGATATGTAAGAATACCACTTCATAAGGAAATACAGTTTTGCAGAGTAAAGACATATACGTACGCATTGGAAACTCTTTACGAGAAGAAATAACGCATAGTACAAAATTAGCTTGTATCTCCAAAACTACACGTTGTATCTCGAAAAGAATTGTTGTGGCGTGTACGTCTTAACATGTAGCATCTAAAGGGAACCAAAAGGAGAATTTTCTTTCGTCAAAATTTTTCAGAAAATCACGTTTTAAGGAAATCCCGCATCGTGCGAAATTATCTTGTTTTTCCTAAACAACACGTTGTAAGTCGAAAAGCTTTCATGTTGCGTGTATGTCTAAGTGTGTAGCCTCAAAAGAGAAGGCACAGGACAGTTTTCTCTCGAAAGGATATGTAAGAATACCACTTCATAAGGAAATACAGTTTTGCAGAGTAAAGACATATACGTACGCATTGGAAACTCTTTACGAGAAGAAATAACGCATAGTACAAAATTAGCTTGTATCTCCAAAACTACACGTTGTATCTCGAAAAGAATTGTTGTGGCGTGTACGTCTTAACATGTAGCATCTAAAGGGAACCAAAAGGAGAATTTTCTTTCGTCAAAATTTTTCAGAAAATCACGTTTTAAGGAAATCCCGCATCGTGCGAAATTATCTTGTTTTTCCTAAACAACACGTTGTAAGTCGAAAAGCTTTCATGTTGCGTGTATGTCTAAGTGTGTAGCCTCAAAAGAGAAGGCACAGGACAGTTTTCTCTCGAAAGGATATGTAAGAATACCACTTCATAAGGAAATACAGTTTTGCAGAGTAAAGACATATACGTACGCATTGGAAACTCTTTACGAGAAGAAATAACGCATAGTACAAAATTAGCTTGTATCTCCAAAACTACACGTTGTATCTCGAAAAGAATTGTTGTGGCGTGTACGTCTTAACATGTAGCATCTAAAGGGAACCAAAAGGAGAATTTTCTTTCGTCAAAATTTTTCAGAAAATCACGTTTTAAGGAAATCCCGCATCGTGCGAAATTATCTTGTTTTTCCTAAACAACACGTTGTAAGTCGAAAAGCTTTCATGTTGCGTGTATGTCTAAGTGTGTAGCCTCAAAAGAGAAGGCACAGGACAGTTTTCTCTCGAAAGGATATGTAAGAATACCACTTCATAAGGAAATACAGTTTTGCAGAGTAAAGACATATACGTACGCATTGGAAACTCTTTACGAGAAGAAATAACGCATAGTACAAAATTAGCTTGTATCTCCAAAACTACACGTTGTATCTCGAAAAGAATTGTTGTGGCGTGTACGTCTTAACATGTAGCATCTAAAGGGAACCAAAAGGAGAATTTTCTTTCGTCAAAATTTTTCAGAAAATCACGTTTTAAGGAAATCCCGCATCGTGCGAAATTATCTTGTTTTTCCTAAACAACACGTTGTAAGTCGAAAAGCTTTCATGTTGCGTGTATGTCTAAGTGTGTAGCCTCAAAAGAGAAGGCACAGGACAGTTTTCTCTCGAAAGGATATGTAAGAATACCACTTCATAAGGAAATACAGTTTTGCAGAGTAAAGACATATACGTACGCATTGGAAACTCTTTACGAGAAGAAATAACGCATAGTACAAAATTAGCTTGTATCTCCAAAACTACACGTTGTATCTCGAAAAGAATTGTTGTGGCGTGTACGTCTTAACATGTAGCATCTAAAGGGAACCAAAAGGAGAATTTTCTTTCGTCAAAATTTTTCAGAAAATCACGTTTTAAGGAAATCCCGCATCGTGCGAAATTATCTTGTTTTTCCTAAACAACACGTTGTAAGTCGAAAAGCTTTCATGTTGCGTGTATGTCTAAGTGTGTAGCCTCAAAAGAGAAGGCACAGGACAGTTTTCTCTCGAAAGGATATGTAAGAATACCACTTCATAAGGAAATACAGTTTTGCAGAGTAAAGACATATACGTACGCATTGGAAACTCTTTACGAGAAGAAATAACGCATAGTACAAAATTAGCTTGTATCTCCAAAACTACACGTTGTATCTCGAAAAGAATTGTTGTGGCGTGTACGTCTTAACATGTAGCATCTAAAGGGAACCAAAAGGAGAATTTTCTTTCGTCAAAATTTTTCAGAAAATCACGTTTTAAGGAAATCCCGCATCGTGCGAAATTATCTTGTTTTTCCTAAACAACACGTTGTAAGTCGAAAAGCTTTCATGTTGCGTGTATGTCTAAGTGTGTAGCCTCAAAAGAGAAGGCACAGGACAGTTTTCTCTCGAAAGGATATGTAAGAATACCACTTCATAAGGAAATACAGTTTTGCAGAGTAAAGACATATACGTACGCATTGGAAACTCTTTACGAGAAGAAATAACGCATAGTACAAAATTAGCTTGTATCTCCAAAACTACACGTTGTATCTCGAAAAGAATTGTTGTGGCGTGTACGTCTTAACATGTAGCATCTAAAGGGAACCAAAAGGAGAATTTTCTTTCGTCAAAATTTTTCAGAAAATCACGTTTTAAGGAAATCCCGCATCGTGCGAAATTATCTTGTTTTTCCTAAACAACACGTTGTAAGTCGAAAAGCTTTCATGTTGCGTGTATGTCTAAGTGTGTAGCCTCAAAAGAGAAGGCACAGGACAGTTTTCTCTCGAAAGGATATGTAAGAATACCACTTCATAAGGAAATACAGTTTTGCAGAGTAAAGACATATACGTACGCATTGGAAACTCTTTACGAGAAGAAATAACGCATAGTACAAAATTAGCTTGTATCTCCAAAACTACACGTTGTATCTCGAAAAGAATTGTTGTGGCGTGTACGTCTTAACATGTAGCATCTAAAGGGAACCAAAAGGAGAATTTTCTTTCGTCAAAATTTTTCAGAAAATCACGTTTTAAGGAAATCCCGCATCGTGCGAAATTATCTTGTTTTTCCTAAACAACACGTTGTAAGTCGAAAAGCTTTCATGTTGCGTGTATGTCTAAGTGTGTAGCCTCAAAAGAGAAGGCACAGGACAGTTTTCTCTCGAAAGGATATGTAAGAATACCACTTCATAAGGAAATACAGTTTTGCAGAGTAAAGACATATACGTACGCATTGGAAACTCTTTACGAGAAGAAATAACGCATAGTACAAAATTAGCTTGTATCTCCAAAACTACACGTTGTATCTCGAAAAGAATTGTTGTGGCGTGTACGTCTTAACATGTAGCATCTAAAGGGAACCAAAAGGAGAATTTTCTTTCGTCAAAATTTTTCAGAAAATCACGTTTTAAGGAAATCCCGCATCGTGCGAAATTATCTTGTTTTTCCTAAACAACACGTTGTAAGTCGAAAAGCTTTCATGTTGCGTGTATGTCTACGTGTGTAGCCTCAAAAGAGAAGGCACAGGACAGTTTTCTCTCGAAAGGATATGTAAGAATACCACTTCATAAGGAAATACAGTTTTGCAGAGTAAAGACATATACGTACGCATTGGAAACTCTTTACGAGAAGAAATAACGCATAGTACAAAATTAGCTTGTATCTCCAAAACTACACGTTGTATCTCGAAAAGAATTGTTGTGGCGTGTACGTCTTAACATGTAGCATCTAAAGGGAACCAAAAGGAGAATTTTCTTTTGTCAAAATTTTTCAGAAAATCACGTTTTAAGGAAATCCCGCATCGTGCGAAATTATCTTGTTTTTCCTAAACAACACGTTGTAAGTCGAAAAGCTTTCATGTTGCGTGTATGTCTACGTGTGTAGCCTCAAAAGAGAAGGCACAGGACAGTTTTCTCTCGAAAGGATATGTAAGAATACCACTTCATAAGGAAATACAGTTTTGCAGAGTAAAGACATATACGTACGCATTGGAAACTCTTTACGAGAAGAAATAACGCATAGTACAAAATTAGCTTGTATCTCCAAAACTACACGTTGTATCTCGAAAAGAATTGTTGTGGCGTGTACGTCTTAACATGTAGCATCTAAAGGGAACCAAAAGGAGAATTTTCTTTCGTCAAAATTTTTCAGAAAATCACGTTTTAAGGAAATCCCGCATCGTGCGAAATTATCTTGTTTTTCCTAAACAACACGTTGTAAGTCGAAAAGCTTTCATGTTGCGTGTATGTCTAAGTGTGTAGCCTCAAAAGAGAAGGCACAGGACAGTTTTCTCTCGAAAGGATATGTAAGAATACCACTTCATAAGGAAATACAGTTTTGCAGAGTAAAGACATATACGTACGCATTGGAAACTCTTTACGAGAAGAAATAACGCATAGTACAAAATTAGCTTGTATCTCCAAAACTACACGTTGTATCTCGAAAAGAATTGTTGTGGCGTGTACGTCTTAACATGTAGCATCTAAAGGGAACCAAAAGGAGAATTTTCTTTCGTCAAAATTTTTCAGAAAATCACGTTTTAAGGAAATCCCGCATCGTGCGAAATTATCTTGTTTTTCCTAAACAACACGTTGTAAGTCGAAAAGCTTTCATGTTGCGTGTATGTCTAAGTGTGTAGCCTCAAAAGAGAAGGCACAGGACAGTTTTCTCTCGAAAGGATATGTAAGAATACCACTTCATAAGGAAATACAGTTTTGCAGAGTAAAGACATATACGTACGCATTGGAAACTCTTTACGAGAAGAAATAACGCATAGTACAAAATTAGCTTGTATCTCCAAAACTACACGTTGTATCTCGAAAAGAATTGTTGTGGCGTGTACGTCTTAACATGTAGCATCTAAAGGGAACCAAAAGGAGAATTTTCTTTCGTCAAAATTTTTCAGAAAATCACGTTTTAAGGAAATCCCGCATCGTGCGAAATTATCTTGTTTTTCCTAAAGAACACGTTGTAAGTCGAAAAGCTTTCATGTTGCGTGTATGTCTAAGTGTGTAGCCTCAAAAGAGAAGGCACAGGACAGTTTTCTCTCGAAAGGATATGTAAGAATACCACTTCATAAGGAAATACAGTTTTGCAGAGTAAAGACATATACGTACGCATTGGAAACTCTTTACGAGAAGAAATAACGCATAGTACAAAATTAGCTTGTATCTCCAAAACTACACGTTGTATCTCGAAAAGAATTGTTGTGGCGTGTACGTCTTAACATGTAGCATCTAAAGGGAACCAAAAGGAGAATTTTCTTTCGTCAAAATTTTTCAGAAAATCACGTTTTAAGGAAATCCCGCATCGTGCGAAATTATCTTGTTTTTCCTAAACAACACGTTGTAAGTCGAAAAGCTTTCATGTTGCGTGTATGTCTACGTGTGTAGCCTCAAAAGAGAAGGCACAGGACAGTTTTCTCTCGAAAGGATATGTAAGAATACCACTTCATAAGGAAATACAGTTTTGCAGAGTAAAGACATATACGTACGCATTGGAAACTCTTTACGAGAAGAAATAACGCATAGTACAAAATTAGCTTGTATCTCCAAAACTACACGTTGTATCTCGAAAAGAATTGTTGTGGCGTGTACGTCTTAACATGTAGCATCTAAAGGGAACCAAAAGGAGAATTTTCTTTCGTCAAAATTTTTCAGAAAATCACGTTTTAAGGAAATCCCGCATCGTGCGAAATTATCTTGTTTTTCCTAAACAACACGTTGTAAGTCGAAAAGCTTTCATGTTGCGTGTATGTCTAAGTGTGTAGCCTCAAAAGAGAAGGCACAGGACAGTTTTCTCTCGAAAGGATATGTAAGAATACCACTTCATAAGGAAATACAGTTTTGCAGAGTAAAGACATATACGTACGCATTGGAAACTCTTTACGAGAAGAAATAACGCATAGTACAAAATTAGCTTGTATCTCCAAAACTACACGTTGTATCTCGAAAAGAATTGTTGTGGCGTGTACGTCTTAACATGTAGCATCTAAAGGGAACCAAAAGGAGAATTTTCTTTCGTCAAAATTTTTCAGAAAATCACGTTTTAAGGAAATCCCGCATCGTGCGAAATTATCTTGTTTTTCCTAAACAACACGTTGTAAGTCGAAAAGCTTTCATGTTGCGTGTATGTCTAAGTGTGTAGCCTCAAAAGAGAAGGCACAGGACAGTTTTCTCTCGAAAGGATATGTAAGAATACCACTTCATAAGGAAATACAGTTTTGCAGAGTAAAGACATATACGTACGCATTGGAAACTCTTTACGAGAAGAAATAACGCATAGTACAAAATTAGCTTGTATCTCCAAAACTACACGTTGTATCTCGAAAAGAATTGTTGTGGCGTGTACGTCTTAACATGTAGCATCTAAAGGGAACCAAAAGGAGAATTTTCTTTCGTCAAATTTTTCAGAAAATCACGTTTTAAGGAAATCCCGCATCGTGCGAAATTATCTTGTTTTTCCTAAACAACACGTTGTAAGTCGAAAAGCTTTCATGTTGCGTGTATGTCTAAGTGTGTAGCCTCAAAAGAGAAGGCACAGGACAGTTTTCTCTCGAAAGGATATGTAAGAATACCACTTCATAAGGAAATACAGTTTTGCAGAGTAAAGACATATACGTACGCATTGGAAACTCTTTACGAGAAGAAATAACGCATGGTACAAAATTAGCTTGTATCTCCAAAACTACACGTTGTATCTCGAAAAGAATTGTTGTGGCGTGTACGTCTTAACATGTAGCATCTAAAGAGAACCAAAAGGAGAATTTTCTTTCGTCAAAATTTTTCAGAAAATCACGTTTTAAGGAAATCCCGCATCGTGCGAAATTATCTTGTTTTTCCTAAACAACACGTTGTAAGTCGAAAAGCTTTCATGTTGCGTGTATGTCTAAGTGTGTAGCCTCAAAAGAGAAGGCACAGGACAGTTTTCTCTCGAAAGGATATGTAAGAATACCACTTCATAAGGAAATACAGTTTTGCAGAGTAAAGACATATACGTACGCATTGGAAACTCTTTACGAGAAGAAATAACGCATAGTACAAAATTAGCTTGTATCTCCAAAACTACACGTTGTATCTCGAAAAGAATTGTTGTGGCGTGTACGTCTTAACATGTAGCATCTAAAGGGAACCAAAAGGAGAATTTTCTTTCGTCAAAATTTTTCAGAAAATCACGTTTTAAGGAAATCCCGCATCGTGCGAAATTATCTTGTTTTTCCTAAACAACACGTTGTAAGTCGAAAAGCTTTCATGTTGCGTGTATGTCTACGTGTGTAGCCTCAAAAGAGAAGGCACAGGACAGTTTTCTCTCGAAAGGATATGTAAGAATACCACTTCATAAGGAAATACAGTTTTGCAGAGTAAAGACATATACGTACGCATTGGAAACTCTTTACGAGAAGAAATAACGCATAGTACAAAATTAGCTTGTATCTCCAAAACTACACGTTGTATCTCGAAAAGAATTGTTGTGGCGTGTACGTCTTAACATGTAGCATCTAAAGGGAACCAAAAGGAGAATTTTCTTTCGTCAAAATTTTTCAGAAAATCACGTTTTAAGGAAATCCCGCATCGTGCGAAATTATCTTGTTTTTCCTAAAGAACACGTTGTAAGTCGAAAAGCTTTCATGTTGCGTGTATGTCTAAGTGTGTAGCCTCAAAAGAGAAGGCACAGGACAGTTTTCTCTCGAAAGGATATGTAAGAATACCACTTCATAAGGAAATACAGTTTTGCAGAGTCAAGACATATACGTACGCATTGGAAACTCTTTACGAGAAGAAATAACGCATAGTACAAAATTAGCTTGTATCTCCAAAACTACACGTTGTATCTCGAAAAGAATTGTTGTGGCGTGTACGTCTTAACATGTAGCATCTAAAGGGAACGAAAAGGAGAATTTTCTTTCGTCAAAATTTTTCAGAAAATCACGTTTTAAGGAAATCCCGCATCGTGCGAAATTATCTTGTTTTTCCTAAACAACACGTTGTAAGTCGAAAAGCTTCCATGTTGCGTGTATGTCTAAGTGTGTAGCCTCAAAAGAGAAGGCACAGGACAGTTTTCTCTCGAAAGGATATGTAAGAATACCACTTCATAAGGAAATACAGTTTTGCAGAGTCAAGACATATACGTACGCATTGGAAACTCTTTACGAGAAGAAATAACGCATAGTACAAAATTAGCTTGTATCTCCAAAACTACACGTTGTATCTCGAAAAGAATTGTTGTGGCGTGTACGTCTTAACATGTAGCATCTAAAGGGAACCAAAAGGAGAATTTTCTTTCGTCAAAATTTTTCAGAAAATCACGTTTTAAGGAAATCCCGCATCGTGCGAAATTATCTTGTTTTTCCTAAACAACACGTTGTAAGTCGAAAAGCTTTCATGTTGCGTGTATGTCTAAGTGTGTAGCCTCAAAAGAGAAGGCACAGGACAGTTTTCTCTCGAAAGGATATGTAAGAATACCACTTCATAAGGAAATACAGTTTTGCAGAGTAAAGACATATACGTACGCATTGGAAACTCTTTACGAGAAGAAATAACGCATAGTACAAAATTAGCTTGTATCTCCAAAACTACACGTTGTATCTCGAAAAGAATTGTTGTGGCGTGTACGTCTTAACATGTAGCATCTAAAGGGAACCAAAAGGAGAATTTTCTTTCGTCAAAATTTTTCAGAAAATCACGTTTTAAGGAAATCCCGCATCGTGCGAAATTATCTTGTTTTTCCTAAACAACACGTTGTAAGTCGAAAAGCTTTCATGTTGCGTGTATGTCTACGTGTGTAGCCTCAAAAGAGAAGGCACAGGACAGTTTTCTCTCGAAAGGATATGTAAGAATACCACTTCATAAGGAAATACAGTTTTGCAGAGTAAAGACATATACGTACGCATTGGAAACTCTTTACGAGAAGAAATAACGCATAGTACAAAATTAGCTTGTATCTCCAAAACTACACGTTGTATCTCGAAAAGAATTGTTGTGGCGTGTACGTCTTAACATGTAGCATCTAAAGGGAACCAAAAGGAGAATTTTCTTTCGTCAAAATTTTTCAGAAAATCACGTTTTAAGGAAATCCCGCATCGTGCGAAATTATCTTGTTTTTCCTAAACAACACGTTGTAAGTCGAAAAGCTTTCATGTTGCGTGTATGTCTAAGTGTGTAGCCTCAAAAGAGAAGGCACAGGACAGTTTTCTCTCGAAAGGATATGTAAGAATACCACTTCATAAGGAAATACAGTTTTGCAGAGTAAAGACATATACGTACGCATTGGAAACTCTTTACGAGAAGAAATAACGCATAGTACAAAATTAGCTTGTATCTCCAAAACTACACGTTGTATCTCGAAAAGAATTGTTGTGGCGTGTACGTCTTAACATGTAGCATCTAAAGGGAACCAAAAGGAGAATTTTCTTTCGTCAAAATTTTTCAGAAAATCACGTTTTAAGGAAATCCCGCATCGTGCGAAATTATCTTGTTTTTCCTAAACAACACGTTGTAAGTCGAAAAGCTTTCATGTTGCGTGTATGTCTAAGTGTGTAGCCTCAAAAGAGAAGGCACAGGACAGTTTTCTCTCGAAAGGATATGTAAGAATACCACTTCATAAGGAAATACAGTTTTGCAGAGTAAAGACATATACGTACGCATTGGAAACTCTTTACGAGAAGAAATAACGCATAGTACAAAATTAGCTTGTATCTCCAAAACTACACGTTGTATCTCGAAAAGAATTGTTGTGGCGTGTACGTCTTAACATGTAGCATCTAAAGAGAACCAAAAGGAGAATTTTCTTTCGTCAAAATTTTTCAGAAAATCACGTTTTAAGGAAATCCCGCATCGTGCGAAATTATCTTGTTTTTCCTAAACAACACGTTGTAAGTCGAAAAGCTTTCATGTTGCGTGTATGTCTAAGTGTGTAGCCTCAAAAGAGAAGGCACAGGACAGTTTTCTCTCGAAAGGATATGTAAGAATACCACTTCATAAGGAAATACAGTTTTGCAGAGTAAAGATATATACGTACGCATTGGAAACTCTTTACGAGAAGAAATAACGCATAGTACAAAATTAGCTTGTATCTCCAAAACTACACGTTGTATCTCGAAAAGAATTGTTGTGGCGTGTACGTCTTAACATGTAGCATCTAAAGGGAACCAAAAGGAGAATTTTCTTTCGTCAAATTTTTCAGAAAATCACGTTTTAAGGAAATCCCGCATCGTGCGAAATTATCTTGTTTTTCCTAAACAACACGTTGTAAGTCGAAAAGCTTTCATGTTGCGTGTATGTCTACGTGTGTAGCCTCAAAAGAGAAGGCACAGGACAGTTTTCTCTCGAAAGGATATGTAAGAATACCACTTCATAAGGAAATACAGTTTTGCAGAGTAAAGACATATACGTACGCATTGGAAACTCTTTACGAGAAGAAATAACGCATGGTACAAAATTAGCTTGTATCTCCAAAACTACACGTTGTATCTCGAAAAGAATTGTTGTGGCGTGTACGTCTTAACATGTAGCATCTAAAGAGAACCAAAAGGAGAATTTTCTTTCGTCAAAATTTTTCAGAAAATCACGTTTTAAGGAAATCCCGCATCGTGCGAAATTATCTTGTTTTTCCTAAACAACACGTTGTAAGTCGAAAAGCTTTCATGTTGCGTGTATGTCTAAGTGTGTAGCCTCAAAAGAGAAGGCACAGGACAGTTTTCTCTCGAAAGGATATGTAAGAATACCACTTCATAAGGAAATACAGTTTTGCAGAGTAAAGACATATACGTACGCATTGGAAACTCTTTACGAGAAGAAATAACGCATAGTACAAAATTAGCTTGTATCTCCAAAACTACACGTTGTATCTCGAAAAGAATTGTTGTGGCGTGTACGTCTTAACATGTAGCATCTAAAGAGAACCAAAAGGAGAATTTTCTTTCGTCAAAATTTTTCAGAAAATCACGTTTTAAGGAAATCCCGCATCGTGCGAAATTATCTTGTTTTTCCTAAACAACACGTTGTAAGTCGAAAAGCTTTCATGTTGCGTGTATGTCTACGTGTGTAGCCTCAAAAGAGAAGGCACAGGACAGTTTTCTCTCGAAAGGATATGTAAGAATACCACTTCATAAGGAAATACAGTTTTGCAGAGTAAAGACATATACGTACGCATTGGAAACTCTTTACGAGAAGAAATAACGCATAGTACAAAATTAGCTTGTATCTCCAAAACTACACGTTGTATCTCGAAAAGAATTGTTGTGGCGTGTACGTCTTAACATGTAGCATCTAAAGGGAACCAAAAGGAGAATTTTCTTTCGTCAAAATTTTTCAGAAAATCACGTTTTAAGGAAATCCCGCATCGTGCGAAATTATCTTGTTTTTCCTAAAGAACACGTTGTAAGTCGAAAAGCTTTCATGTTGCGTGTATGTCTAAGTGTGTAGCCTCAAAAGAGAAGGCACAGGACAGTTTTCTCTCGAAAGGATATGTAAGAATACCACTTCATAAGGAAATACAGTTTTGCAGAGTAAAGACATATACGTACGCATTGGAAACTCTTTACGAGAAGAAATAACGCATAGTACAAAATTAGCTTGTATCTCCAAAACTACACGTTGTATCTCGAAAAGAATTGTTGTGGCGTGTACGTCTTAACATGTAGCATCTAAAGGGAACCAAAAGGAGAATTTTCTTTCGTCAAAATTTTTCAGAAAATCACGTTTTAAGGAAATCCCGCATCGTGCGAAATTATCTTGTTTTTCCTAAACAACACGTTGTAAGTCGAAAAGCTTCCATGTTGCGTGTATGTCTAAGTGTGTAGCCTCAAAAGAGAAGGCACAGGACAGTTTTCTCTCGAAAGGATATGTAAGAATACCACTTCATAAGGAAATACAGTTTTGCAGAGTCAAGACATATACGTACGCATTGGAAACTCTTTACGAGAAGAAATAACGCATAGTACAAAATTAGCTTGTATCTCCAAAACTACACGTTGTATCTCGAAAAGAATTGTTGTGGCGTGTACGTCTTAACATGTAGCATCTAAAGGGAACCAAAAGGAGAATTTTCTTTCGTCAAAATTTTTCAGAAAATCACGTTTTAAGGAAATCCCGCATCGTGCGAAATTATCTTGTTTTTCCTAAACAACACGTTGTAAGTCGAAAAGCTTTCATGTTGCGTGTATGTCTAAGTGTGTAGCCTCAAAAGAGAAGGCACAGGACAGTTTTCTCTCGAAAGGATATGTAAGAATACCACTTCATAAGGAAATACAGTTTTGCAGAGTAAAGACATATAAGTACGCATTGGAAACTCTTTACGAGAAGAAATAACGCATAGTACAAAATTAGCTTGTATCTCCAAAACTACACGTTGTATCTCGAAAAGAATTGTTGTGGCGTGTACGTCTTAACATGTAGCATCTAAAGGGAACCAAAAGGAGAATTTTCTTTCGTCAAAATTTTTCAGAAAATCACGTTTTATGGAAATCCCGCATCGTGCGAAATTATCTTGTTTTTCCTAAACAACACGTTGTAAGTCGAAAAGCTTTCATGTTGCGTGTATGTCTAAGTGTGTAGCCTCAAAAGAGAAGGCACAGGACAGTTTTCTCTCGAAAGGATATGTAAGAATACCACTTCATAAGGAAATACAGTTTTGCAGAGTAAAGACATATACGTACGCATTGGAAACTCTTTACGAGAAGAAATAACGCATAGTACAAAATTAGCTTGTATCTCCAAAACTACACGTTGTATCTCGAAAAGAATTGTTGTGGCGTGTACGTCTTAACATGTAGCATCTAAAGGGAACCAAAAGGAGAATTTTCTTTCGTCAAAATTTTTCAGAAAATCACGTTTTAAGGAAATCCCGCATCGTGCGAAATTATCTTGTTTTTCCTAAACAACACGTTGTAAATCGAAAAGCTTTCATGTTGCGTGTATGTCTAAGTGTGTAGCCTCAAAAGAGAAGGCACAGGAGCGTTTTCTCTCGAAAGGATATGTAAGAATACCACTTCATAAGGAAATACAGTTTTGCAGAGTAAAGACATATACGTACGCATTGGAAACTCTTTACGAGAAGAAATAACGCATAGTACAAAATTAGCTTGTATCTCCAAAACTACACGTTGTATCTCGAAAAGAATTGTTGTGGCGTGTACGTCTTAACATGTAGCATCTAAAGGGAACCAAAAGGAGAATTTTCTTTCGTCAAAATTTTTCAGAAAATCACGTTTTAAGGAAATCCCGCATCGTGCGAAATTATCTTGTTTTTCCTAAACAACACGTTGTAAGTCGAAAAGCTTTCATGTTGCGTGTATGTCTAAGTGTGTAGCCTCAAAAGAGAAGGCACAGGACAGTTTTCTCTCGAAAGGATATGTAAGAATACCACTTCATAAGGAAATACAGTTTTGCAGAGTAAAGACATATACGTACGCATTGGAAACTCTTTACGAGAAGAAATAACGCATAGTACAAAATTAGCTTGTATCTCCAAAACTACACGTTGTATCTCGAAAAGAATTGTTGTGTCGTGTACGTCTTAACATGTAGCATCTAAAGGGAACCAAAAGGAGAATTTTCTTTCGTCAAAATTTTTCAGAAAATCACGTTTTAAGGAAATCCCGCATCGTGCGAAATTATCTTGTTTTTCCTAAACAACACGTTGTAAGTCGAAAAGCTTTCATGTTGCGTGTATGTCTAAGTGTGTAGCCTCAAAAGAGAAGGCACAGGACAGTTTTCTCTCGAAAGGATATGTAAGAATACCACTTCATAAGGAAATACAGTTTTGCAGAGTAAAGACATATACGTACGCATTGGAAACTCTTTACGAGAAGAAATAACGCATAGTACAAAATTAGCTTGTATCTCCAAAACTACACGTTGTATCTCGAAAAGAATTGTTGTGGCGTGTACGTCTTAACATGTAGCATCTAAAGGGAACCAAAAGGAGAATTTTCTTTCGTCAAAATTTTTCAGAAAATCACGTTTTAAGGAAATCCCGCATCGTGCGAAATTATCTTGTTTTTCCTAAACAACACGTTGTAAATCGAAAAGCTTTCATGTTGCGTGTATGTCTAAGTGTGTAGCCTCAAAAGAGAAGGCACAGGAGCGTTTTCTCTCGAAAGGATATGTAAGAATACCACTTCATAAGGAAATACAGTTTTGCAGAGTAAAGACATATACGTACGCATTGGAAACTCTTTACGAGAAGAAATAACGCATAGTAAAAAATTAGCTTGTATCTCCAAAACTACACGTTGTATCTCGAAAAGAATTGTTGTGGCGTGTACGTCTTAACATGTAGCATCTAAAGGGAACCAAAAGGAGAATTTTCTTTCGTCAAAATTTTTCAGAAAATCACGTTTTAAGGAAATCCCGCATCGTGCGAAATTATCTTGTTTTTCCTAAACGACACGTTGTAAGTCGAAAAGCTTTCATGTTGCGTGTATGTCTAAGTGTGTAGCATCAAAAGAGAAGGCACAGGACAGTTTTCTCTCGAAAGGATATGTAAGAATACCACTTCATAAGGAAATACAGTTTTGCAGAGTAAAGACATACACGTACGCATTGGAAACTCTTTACGAGAAGAAATAACGCATAGTACAAAATTAGCTTGTATCTCCAAAACTACACGTTGTATCTCGAAAAGAATTGTTGTGGCGTGTACGTCTTAACATGTAGCATCTAAAGAGAACCAAAAGGAGAATTTTCTTTCGTCAAAATTTTTCAGAAAATCACGTTTTAAGGAAATCCCGCATCGTGCGAAATTATCTTGTTTTTCCTAAACAACACGTTGTAAGTCGAAAAGCTTTCATGTTGCATGTATGTCTAAGTGTGTAGCCTCAAAAGAGAAGGCACAGGACAGTTTTCTCTCGAAAGGATATGTAAGAATACCACTTCATAAGGAAATACAGTTTTGCAGAGTAAAGACATATACGTACGCATTGGAAACTCTTACGAGAAGAAATAACGCATAGTACAAAATTAGCTTGTATCTCCAAAACTACACGTTGTAACTCGAAAAGAATTGTTGTGGCGTGTACGTCTTAACATGTAGCATCTAAAGAGAACCAAAAGGAGAATTTTCTTTTGTCAAAATTTTTCAGAAAATCACGTTTTAAGGAAATCCCGCATCGTGCGAAATTATCTTGTTTTTCCTAAACAACACGTTGTAAGTCGAAAAGCTCTCATGTTGCGTGTATGTCTAAGTGTGTAGCCTCAAAGGAGAAGGCACAGGACAGTTTTCTCTCGAAAGGATATGTAAGAATACCACTTCATAAGGAAATACAGTTTTGCAGAGTAAAGACATATACGTACGCATTGGATAACTCTTTACGAGAAGAAATACGCATAGTACAAAATTAGCTTGTATCTCCAAAACTACACGTTGTATCTCGAAAAGAATTGTTGTGGCGTGTACGTCTTAACATGTAGCATCTAAAGGGAACCAAAAGGAGAATTTTCTTTCGTCAAAATTTTTCAGAAAATCACGTTTTAAGGAAATCCCGCATCGTGCGAAATTATCTTGTTTTTCCTAAACAACACGTTGTAAGTCGAAAAGCTTCCATGTTGCGTGTATGTCTAAGTGTGTAGCCTCAAAAGAGAAGGCACAGGAACAGTTTTCTCTCGAAAGGATATGTAAGAATACCACTTCATAAGGAAATACAGTTTTGCAGAGTCAAGACATATACGTACGCATTGGAAACTCTTTACGAGAAGAAATAACGCATAGTACAAAATTAGCTTGTATCTCCAAAACTACACGTTGTATCTCGAAAAGAATTGTTGTGGCGTGTACGTCTTAACATGTAGCATCTAAAGGGAACCAAAGGAGAATTTTCTTTCGTGAAAATTTTTCAGAAAATCACGTTTTAAGGAAATCCCGCATCTGTGCGAAATTATCTTGTTTTTTCCCTAAACAACACGTTGTAAGACGAAAAGCTTTCATGTTGCGTGTATGTCTAAGTGTGTAGCCTCAAAAGAGAAGGCACAGGACAGTTTTCTCTCGAAAGGATATGTAAGAATACCACTTCATAAGGAAATACAGTTTTGCAGAGTAAAGACATATACGTACGCATTGGAAACTCTTTACGAGAAGAAATAACGCATAGTACAAAATTAGCTTGTATCTCCAAAACTACACGTTGTATCTCGAAAAGAATTGTTGTGGCGTGTACGTCTTAACAGGTAGCATCTAAGGGAACCAAAAGGAGAATTTTCTTTCGTGAAAATTTTTCAGAAAATCACGTTTTAAGGAAATCCCGCATCGTGCGAAATTATCTTGTTTTTCCTAAACAACACGTTGTAAGACGAAAAGCTTTCATGTTGCGTGTATGTCTAAGTGTGTAGCCTCAAAAGAGAAGGCACAGGACAGTTTTCTCTCGAAAGGATATGTAAGAATACCACTTCATAAGGAAATACAGTTTTGCAGAGTAAAGACATATACGTACGCATTGGAAACTCTTTACGAGAAGAAATAACGAATAGTCCAAAATTAGCTTGTATCTCCAAAACTACACGTTGAATCTCGAAAAGAATTGTTGTGGCGTGTACGTCTTAACATGTAGCATCTAAAAAGAACCAAAAGGAGAATTTTCTTTCGTCAAAATTTTTCAGAAAATCACGTTTTAAGGAAATCCCGCATCGTGCGAAATTATCTTGTTTTTCCTAAACAACACGTTGTAAGTCGAAAAGCTTTCATGTTGCGTGTATGTCTAAGTGTGTAGCCTCAAAAGAGAAGGCACAGGAGAGTTTTCTCTCGAAAGGAAATATAAGAATACCACTTCATAAGGAAATACAGTTTTGCAGAGTAAAGACATATACGTACGCATTGGAAACTCTTTACGAGAAGAAATAACGCATAGTACAAAATTAGCTTGTATCTCCAAAACTACACGTTGTATCTCGAAAGAATTGTTGTGGCGTGTACGTCTTAACATGTAGCATCTAAAGAGAACCAAAAGGAGAATTTTCTTTCGTCAAAATTTTTTCAGAAAATCACGTTTTAAGGAAATCCCGCATCGTGCGAAATTATCTTGTTTTTCCTAAAGAACACGTTGTAAGTCGAAAAACTTTCATGTTGCGTGTATGTCTAAGTGTGTAGCCTCAAAAGAGAAGGCACAGGACAGTTTTTCTCTCGAAAGGATATGTAAAGAATACCACTTCATAAGGAAATACAGTTTTGCAGAGTAAAGACATATCGTACGCATTGGAAACTCTTTACGAGAAGAAATAACGCATAGTACAAAATTAGCTTGTATCTCCAAAACTACACGTTGTATCTCGAAAAGAATTGTTGTGGCGTGTACGTCTTAACATGTAGCATCTAAAGGGAACGAAAAGGAGAATTTTCTTTCGTCAAAATTTTTCAGAAAATCACGTTTTAAGGAAATCCCGCATCGTGCGAAATTATCTTGTTTTTCCTAAACAACACGTTGTAAGTCGAAAGCTTTCATGTTGCGTGTATGTCTAAGTGTGTAGCCTCCAAAAGAGAAGGCACAGGACAGTTTTTCTCTCGAAAGGATATGTAAGAATACCACTTCATAAGGAAATACAGTTTTGCTGAATAAAGACATATACCGTACGCATTGGAAACTCTTTACGAGAAGAAATAACGCATAGTACAAATTAGCTTGTATCTCCAAAACTACACGTTGTATCTCGAAAAGAATTGTTGTGGCGTGTACGTCTTAACATGTAGCATCTAAAGGGAACCAAAAGGAGAATTTTCTTTCGTCAAAATTTTTCAGAAAATCACGTTTTAAGGAAATCCCGCATCGTGCGAAATTATCTTGTTTTTCCTAAAACAACACGTTGTAAGTCGAAAAGCTTTCATGTTGCGTGTATGTCTAAGTGTGTAGCCTCAAAAGAGAAGGCACAGGACAGTTTTCTCTCGAAAGGATATGTAAGAATACCACTTCATAAGGAAATACAGTTTTGCAGAGTAAAGACATATACGTACGCATTGGAAAACTCTTTACGAGAAGAAATAACGCATAGTACAAAATTAGCTTGTATCTCCAAAACTACACGTTGTATCTCGAAAAGAATTGTTGTGGCGTGTACGTCTTAACATGTAGCATCTAAAGGGAACCAAAAGGAGAATTTTCTTTCGTCAAAATTTTTCAGAAAATCACGTTTTAAGGAAATCCCGCATCTGTGCGAAATTATCTTGTTTTTCCTAAACAACACGTTGTAAGTC